>NC_091472.1:94308496-94608496 GCF_036971445.1 Narcine bancroftii | reverse complement strand
CATAAATATTAAGAAATACATGTAATAATATTTATTCAATTTTGTAGTTTTTAAACTGCTAATTTCAATTAGTTTCAATAATTAAAAAAACTATATATTTATTATATATAATATATTATATATAATATACATGCACAATCGAGCACACAACGTGGGAGCGACCTGATGCAAATCGGCTTCCTTTGGCAGGGCCCACAGCTCTGCTCCTCCATATCCCACCATCTGCTTCCCTATTCCCAGTCGAGAGCAGGATAGGGATAGCAGAGGCTGGGGTATGGAGCGGTCTAACCTCTGCGCTGCCTGGTGCTGACTTTCCATATGGTGGGGCAGGGCTTGCCTCTGGCCACTGACCGTTCCTTCACTGTTGCTGCCAACTCCAGCTCTGTCCTGATTTGGCGCCTGGATGAGGTCCTCAATGGGAACCCTCTCCAGTCTCTCCTCCCCATCTTCATCATCTTGCTTCCTGCCTGATTAGACACCCCATCTCTTGAGCAGGCTTGGCTTATTGGAGCTTGCCTGGTCCAGTCCCAGCTCCCAGTCTCTGCAGCCACTCCCTGCAGAGAACTCTCAGCTTTGCCCGACCCTCCTATCACACATCCCACATTGGCAATGCTCTTGCTCTGCCCAAGCAAGGAGAACATGACTGTGGTGTGCACTAGCCGCTCCACTCCTCTGCAGGGGCCATTTCTCCAGTGCCTATTCCCACTTCCATCTTCTTGTCACACAGCCTGGGCTGTGATCATCTCTGGGAACTCCGGTCTGGCTGCAAGGATTTGGTCTGGGGTGGCTTCGGGAGTGCTGGTATCTCCCCCAGCCAATGTACGTCCATGAACCAACATTACATGTCAAAGAGCCACATGTGGCTTGCAAGATGTTACTTATCCATCCTTGCTGTATACAAAGGACACAAGAAAAATGACAGCTCAGCCAAGCAATTTCACAACCTGTGTCAATTTTGGCACAGGTAAAATTTCCATATGAAAATAGTTAGCAAAACTACTTTAATCTGTGATCTGAACACAAAGGAAAAAGAGCAATAATGTCATGGCAAGAATCCTTTTGTACTGTAACAATCACACAATTTTCTGACATATTTAAATTCACAACTCCATTCACACAGTTAAATTATGAGCAGTAAGGTGATACCTTTAAAGATTAAGTTAACTGACTGGTTGCAAATTGTAATGGATTTGTTTTAATATTAATCTTTAAAGTTATAGAATTATATTTATTGGCAAAGTTGGTTTTAGGGTGGACAGGGCACATTTACATTTTACAGACATTATTACTCTCTCTAGATGTTTTTTTTGCTGGGCCTCCACTTCGAGGCCAGCTTTAAATGGGATTAAAAAATTAAACTTAGCTGTTTATGGAGCAGCTCGAAAAGGTTGTTCCAGTGGTGCTTTTATGCAAAGCGGTACCTTGGTGCATCATCCTGATCCACTGTAGGCAGGGTGACTGTTGCTTTTGCGCCGTCCATCATAAATGCGTGGCAGAGCAATGGCTGTCTTCCCTACCCATAATCCCCTACGCAGCTGGAACTGCTGTGTTTCCCAGAATAGTTCCAGCTGTGTGGGGAATTATGGGTTGACGGCCATTGCTCTGCCACTTACTGAGTTGCTGACACTGACGAGTGACCCCAAAGGCCGAAGCAGCTTGGTGAGGTGTCAGAGGCCAGAGAGCTGGCGGAGCCATCACAGTCTACCCCGGCCACCCGCGATGGCTCCGCCACCCCGACAGCCCCTGCCCTGAGGGGGTCATGGAGAGGGAGGGTTGAGTAAATGGGAGAGAGAGGAGTGAGATGGGTCGCAGGCTGATACTGTTATTGCCACGTCATCAGCCTGCACCTAGCCAGCTGCTTGCAGCTGATGTACCTTTTTGCAACAAGGAGGAACGCACCACTCCACCTCTAGCATTACCTTGGAAGGGATTAGAGTCACCACCTTGCAGACACTCACAGACCATTATGATGTTTTCCTACGTGAGGGAGGAATCTCCGCCTTTATGTTTAGAATTTTTGCTTTATAAAAAAGGGCCCAGAGAGCCCTTTGAAATATAAGCTGCAGATATCGAAGACCAGTGGTCTGTGGATTTATGTTCAGTGAAAATTGTGAAAACATGCTATGGAATCAGAACAATGGTTCATTAAAAACTGAAGTACTTGTGTGCTCAAGGAGGACATCTGTTTAAATAAAATACTCTTTGCTGTTTACAGAAGTATGTCACACATCATGTGATGAAACATTGTGGAAAAACATATTACTGAAAACAGGGACATTTTGAGAGCAGAAGATGCCTGGCCATTATGTTGGTAACACGGGATTGAAGCAGTGGCTTGGCCATCCTGTCAGTAAAACAGGATTAAAATAAAGTAACTAGAAAATGTGCATTACATGTTACTCCTGGTCAAAGGAGAACACAGAATAAGTGGGTTTTGAATGAGGAAGACCACATCTACTGTTTCCTTAAGATAAAGAGGGCAGTTCAACTGTGTCCTTTTCTAGTTGGGCACTCTATTTAACCCTTGTCTGGGTTTGTGAAATGATTGTGGAAGAAAATTGCCACTTGGCTGTCTCCTTGGAAAAGAGGCCAGATTTTATTTGTGTGAAACACAGACTCCAAAATCTCCATGCAAGAGAGAAAATTGTTTGTATGAAAGAAACATTGTTCTGAAAACAGCTCTACAAAGAAATTTAGTTTTAAAAATGTCTGATGACTTGATGTTTCATAATGATTCATTATTGCTTTTGAGCAACAATTTAAATAAATCTGATGCCTCGCTCTTACTCCATAATTGCTTTAGAACAGCAGCAAAGGCGGAGTTTCAACACAAAAATTTTGAGACTGAACTTTAAAATCATCTCTACAGATTCAAGCTTAAACTGTAACGGTTTGGGATTTTACACACACACTTGCGCATTGTGGGGTTAAGTTTAGAGATTAGAGTTTAGAGTTATGGTATTAATAATTAAAATTATTGTTTTACTACAACCATTGTCTTGGTTATTACTACTGCTGCTGATTTAGTTTGTAACGAGATGATCTTGGAGGATTCATCACGACCTCTTAATACCAACATCTCCATTCTCAATGCCCTTTCATGTCTAACCTTGGAATTTACCATTATAAATGTAAAATAAATTCAAAATGGTTAACTTTCATCAAGTTAAGCAAGAAAATATGTAGACACTGACTGTAGTTTACACAAAAATTCTGGAGAAACTGCATGACTTGCTGAGTTTCTGCAATTTTTTGTGCAATTTCCATCAAGTAGCTATAAATATTACAGCAAACAATTCAAGTTCTCAAAAGATACAAAACTTATTTATATTTCCCCAATGAATTTTCCCCTCCTGGTTGCTTTTGGCAGTGTGCTCAAGATTAATCTTCAAGTCCAGGCCATCATAGAGGGTTGCTCAACTGCACATTGAAGATGCAAATGAGGCTAATAGGTTGCAGAGAAAAGTAATGCAAGAGAAATGACAGGGCAAAAGAGAGAAAAAATCCAAATAATTTGAACAGGCAAAATTCAAAAGATTTACAAGAAATTTGTTTGAAAGCTCTAACATTTTTATATCTGGTAAATATTGAAAAGAAAATGGTGTTCTTATGTCCTAAATTTCAAAACAAAATCAAATAATGTGAGAAAAATAAATTGTGAGAAAGGGAAAAGAGCCATGGAATAGCTCTTCAGAAAGCAGTGCAATAACAATGGGACAACATTCCCGCCCACCCCCCTCCCCATGCTATACCATTACGATTCTCTGATTTCAAATAAATTACTCAGAATATGAACAAAGATCAGCAGTGACGTCTGAGAAAAGACAACCTGCATTAATCCTCAGAAAGAAAAGATTTTGAATGTATGTACATGTAAACATTCAAGCAATCCAGCCTTTATATTCTGCAGTTGAGAGTCTGCAATGTTGCCAAATGCCATGCCACTAAATAGCAGAATTTCTTTTTTTTTTGAACAGTGCAACCAATTGATACCGCAGCATTGGTCCCAAAGAAAATGCTATCTATCCTCAGACGGATACATGAGGGTCAGTTCTACCAAGGTAAGAAAGGACAATTCTTGCCCAGTCTAAGAGCTTCTCCGTTGCAAGCAGAAGTAACAACAACTGCTTGTGTTAACCTTCAATTCTATGCAATACACTGAAGTACTAGAGAAACTCAGCAGGTCACACAGCATACGTAGGGGGGAAAAAAAGGGATATAGCCAATATTTCAGCCTGTAAATCATTGTTGGGTTGAACATTGATAAGGACTCTTGCATCCTCTCCACACTCTTAGCAAATCATCATTCTGCAAAGAAATCGGCAACCGTCTCCGCTCCACACAGTCAATCTCAGGGACAACATGTGTGTGGGTGATATTTCTGTTTAACAGGAAGACTCTGGCCAACAGCCCACCTCTTACTGCCAGCCAGACCAAGCCAAGTCCTGGTGCTTATGAGTGAGCACTGACAATGAGATTTTCTGTCAGATGACCTGGACAGTCTGCTTAGGGAACCACCCCACAGTACACATAGAGTCCTCATCTCTCAGTGCCTGCAGTATATTCTGTGTTGACCATTACCTGATGGACATGCGGTCAAAGTGTTTGTCTAGAAAAACTTTTCCACAAACGATATCCAGGTGAGTGGAAAATTGTACAGTAACAAGGCCCATCCTTCGTAAAATCTGGGATATGTAATTCCTTGGCACATAACAGTACTTGGTACCCTCATATTTCGGTTCCACGCACAACCTAATGCAGCCACACACTAAGGTGGTCATCAGGATGAGGGTTACTTTGGGTACACCCTTCAGACCCTTTCCATTTTAGATCCACCTACAAACTGGAAGACATCTCTGGTGACTCCCAAGACAGAGGCACATGGGATGTTCCACACCTGCACCATGAATAGCTCCCTCAGTATCAAGAGCACTTTGCGTCTGATAACCAGGTTCTTCCCGGTTATTGAGAGGAAGCATTGCGCTCACAGACCAAATTTCTGGCAGACCTTTACAATTTACTCTGACCAATTTTTGTTGTATGCCTTGGCCTCTCCAAAACAGATTCCCAGCACCTTCAGGTAGTCCAATCGGACTGCAAAGGGACTGGCAAAACCAGTTATCAAAAAACATTGCCACACTTTTCTTCCTGTTGACTCTGGCGCCAGACATAGATTCAAACTGGCCACAGATGCAGACAGGTCAGGTGTCTGAATAGAAATCAGTGATGTCATCCAAGGAGCTTTTAACCAGAGTACTGCCACTGCCTGGCAACGTCATCCCTTTTACTCTCTTCTATCCTGGAGTCAGATGAGGACCATCTGTTTCCTACCTATTGATTTGAACTGCACAATGGATGTCTGTACAGGGCAGTATAATCCTATTTAGGATTCCCTCCCTCCCCAAAATCCATTTTAGAGAGCATATCCATCATGTACATGTGCAGTATCTGGTCAAAAGCTTTCTGGTGTCAATACTCCTTTCCTGAACAAAGGTGATGGTATCTCTGAGCAGCACAAGGCTGTCAAAGATTTTCTTGCCTGGAACAAGTGCAAGTTTGGTTTGGCTGGATAATCTGTCCAAGTACAGATTGACCTGATTGGCAATGGCCATGTACAGGATTTTGTAGTCAACCTTTAACGATGATGTGTGTCTCTAATTTGTGATACATTCCCTCTCTCCCTTCCGTTTGAAGAGGAGAGCAGATGCAGACCCATCTAGCCCCACAGATCAGTGTATAACTCAGCCATTATGCTGTTGCCTCCAGAGGTTTTGCTTGGCCAAAAGGAACAGATGGAGTCTGTCAGTCCCACAGGGTAATTTTCTGGTCCTGACTCTCCCGCTTGCTGTCATCTAAGACCTCCATAATAGAGGACAAAATTCTGGGAGACAGTTCTCTCTGTGGTCTTAAGAGTCATATAGACCTGCATTACAGGATCTATTAATCCTCTGTACGTCTGCCTGTCAGGATGTGACTGAGCTGCCCTCTTCCTTAAAGCTGTGGATAACAGAGTACCCCTTGTGAACCTTCTGGAAGAAGCATGAGCATGCCTCATCCTACTCCACTGTATTGACTCTGGACCAGATGATGGTCTTGGTGGATTCAGAGGTAAATAGCAAGGCTTATTGATTTGTCATGTCTCAGAGTTCCTTGCTCACATCCAGCCCTCTAGACTGCAGAAGGAGTTGCCTCTGTCTTGCTCTCCAAACACCTTTGAGGAAAAGAACCTCTTGATCTTTTCCTTGGTTGCTTCCCACCAGTTCACCAGGGAATCAAAGGGTTTCACTGTTCTCCAACTTGCATACTTCTTCATTAGTTCCTCTATTTCAGCAAGTTCACATTCAGTTTCCACATTCCCCTCCCTGTAGGTGATAGGGAGGCACAAATGACGAAGTGGTCAGAGAAGAACACTTCAGGACATGGTTGGTTCTGAAAGTGGCAGCCTTCAACACAAAGAGGAAGCCTATCTGAAACCAGGTTGAGCATTCCAATCTTGACCAGGAGGGCTGATGCTTTAATCTACCTGCAAGGTGCATCATTTATAGTCTCCATCAGGAGGAGCTGTCCAGTCTGAAGTAGGCATCACCAGATCATCCAGCTGCATCATTGATACAGCTAAAGTCACCAGCCAGAACAACCAGCTGGGACATTAGGAACATTGGTAGGGAGCTGATGTAAGACAGTCAGCCTTACGCTCCACAAAGGCGAGGCATAGATATTGATTAGCTGGAGTGTTGTTTTCTGGTACATTCAATCCACCTCCTTAACTTAGGTGATTATCAAGTTGCAACCCCACAATAGGATACCCAACCAGACCCACAACAATCAATCCCTGACCATACCAATAACCCACGAGGCCACCATTGTGACCCCCTCTAAAAATTCCTGAGGTGCGGAATCCCACATTTCTATATGAAAGTCACATCTGCCTTGACTTTGGCAAGGTAATGCAAGATATTTATACATCACGTAGTGTTTGAAATTGCACATGTTGAGAGTTGCTATTTTAATCTCCATTATAATTCATTGGCGCTTCCAGTTTGCAATCCTTACAGTCCTGTGCCTGAGCTCATGCCCACCACTTTGGTGAACTGCAGCACCTTTTTCTGACTCAAGTAGAGATGATCATCTTCCTCTGTGAATGGGGTTTCCTCAGGCAAAGCAGGTGCTGTCATCAGGGGGATGGGGGTAGAAATATCAGTGTCTGTGCTCCTGCATCTCCATCTCCTGGCTGGCTTTTACTCTCCTCAGAGCTGCTGCTCCCAGTCGCTGGAGCTGAAGTGGGGGGGGGGGGGGAAGGGGGATGACAGGGTTGTTCACAGCCTCTGCACAGCTCCCTGTCTCCCAGAACCAGGGGTCATTCCATGCTTTCCATCCCTCAATTGGGCTTACCCATAACCCCTTGTCCTCTTTTCTTTCCCCTCCATCTTGTTGCTTCCTCTACTTTCATCCTCAACAACGCAAGGTTGTATTTTTGTTGAATGACAACATTGTCTGACTGGCTTAATGCAACCTAGATTGTATACCTAAAATGGATGAGAGGGAGGGTGGGGGGGTGGCTTGGGAGGAGGGGGGGGTGGGGGGGTGGCTTGGGAGGAGGGGGGGGTGGGGGGGGGGGGAGAAAAAGTCACTGTATATGTGTGAAAAAGAAAAAGTGTATATCATGGCTAACGTGATTTATGGTGTGAAAAATAAAAAATTTTTAAAAATAAAAAAAAAATTTAAAAAAAAAACAACGCAAGGTTGCTGGTTTCTACGAGTGCACCTTGATCCTTCTCCTCCCACCGTTTGGCATGTCAATTGCCATTTTCTTTCGTAGGGCTTTTTGTTTTTTTATTTAAAAAGTGTCTTGACAGTCTGCCACTTTTCCTCCATAGTTCCCTCCTCCATTGACTGCCACCAAGAGGGGCCTCCAGGACTTGGGTTTGGAGGTACATGTGCTTGGGGTCAGCTCGCTCCCCTGATCCCAGTTTCTATCAATGTTGATGGGGTGTTGACCTTGCTGGGGGTGGTGATGTTGGCTGTTTTCCCTCTTATTGCCTATGTGTAGGTGGCAACACATTTTGGGCAGCCTCTGTAGAGATGGACTGCTTCGCCACACCAGTTGCAGAACTTGTTCTCTGCACAGTCTTTGTTCTGGTGAGCTTGCTGCTTGCACAGGATTGCCCTGCAGTAGGCTGCCACATTCCAGGTTTATTCCAGATCTGGTACACCAGCATAAACCAAGTACCCACAATCCCTTCAACGGTGAACACAAAGGGGAGGGGTGAATGACGGCCCCTTTGCTGTCAACTCTCAGCTACACTTTCACTTGTCTCTTGCTGGCATAGATTCCAGATTTGTCTGAGATCCACAACAATCTTTGTTTCCTTAACATAATGGCCCACAACTGGCACATGTGGGTTAAATATGTGCACTGGTATCACCTGTTCCTTCAGTGTTGGAAGGATGAAAAGTAGCTGCACCTTGAAATAAGGAGTCAAATTCCCCTTCTCTTGCAAGTTGCAGAGCATCCTCTGCTATTCTACTGGAATCTTGAAGGTCACATCAAAGTAACTGTTCTCTGCACCATCCTGAAAGCAGTAGAAGTCTTTCACCTCAAATTTGTAGCAGTCCATCAATACTTTCTTGACAAAGAGGTCCTGAGAAAACAGGACCCTTCACTCATGTCGTTCACTGCTACCCTGACAATGTTATAATTTCTTTGTTCTCTGCAGAGTTTGTTGTGCCAATCCCTAGTGGGCTGACTGTGTAAGATTGGTTCTTAAATCAGCATGGATCAGCATGTATCAGCAGGCCAGCTGACACCAGATAATCTCTTTAACTACAAGGAGCCTACAAGTTGTCATCCTCTTCTTTCCTCCTCCTACTGCTGTAGTAAGTTTTCGCCACTCCTGATGCAGTCAAGCACAACATACAGATATCTCTGCTAATTCTTTATTAGGCAGCAGCTACCTCGAAGAGCCCTCTCCTGCTGTCACACTTGAAGCAGTCTTGTAGGGTCTCCATCCGACAAGAGGATGCACAGGATATTTATACACTCATGCATGGTAGTTGGGGAAAAGATTACATCAGCCCCAGACACATGTGATCTAAAAGTAAAGCATACTCAAACTAAAAGCATTACATGTTGAACAAGTGGAAACCTCACCCCCATCCCCAAGTCTGCAGTCTCCATGATTATACATCAAGGTTAAAAAAACATGCTGTTATGAAGGGCAGTTTATAATTCTCAGACTCAGCGAAAACAACATGGCCCCTTATCTTGTCTCACATTCCTACACCATCTATTTTTGTTCAATTCCCAGGCACCTCAAGACTGTACCAAGCGCCGCCAGTGTTAGAACAGCACAAACACACAGCATTGCTTTAACTTTTCACATCCCTATTGTTAGGTCTGCTTTGTTCATGAATGAGTGAGACAAACACCAGACTGAGTCGAAATCAGGGTTCTTTGTTACCGGATTGTAACACTTGCGACTAACCATGTTAGTCGGAGAATGCATTCTGCCGTTATCAGCAAAATGGTGATTTTTTTATACCCTTGGATAAATGCTTAGAACATCATCATATCATTACTTGTCCAATGACTAAAACTGTTGCTATCCTTTCCCTGCTAGCTTCCTGCCTCTCAATCCATCAATGTCTCTCTTATCTTGTAAGTACAAGGATGCATTCACATCCTGTTACAGCCCTGTACAGGGTAACTCCTTACACATTCCCATCTCATGATGTTTTACCTTACACTATACACCAATTTCCAGCAAGCTCCCAAGGGTCTCAATATTCACTTCTATACATCATTCCCTCCTTTTATCATTTCATGATAACTACTAAAAGGATTGTGGTGGATACTTGGACAGCATAGAAATAAATGTTTCATTGTATACAATAAAAGTTTTACATCAACTTTCTCCCAGCTTTAGTATGTCTATATGACGAGGTACCATTTAATAAAAGATGTCATATTATACCCCACTGTCCTCCATTATTGATGTTTTCTCTTTCACTTGTCTGTAATCTGTTCTGTCTCAAAATCCATTCTATCACTTCTTGTATGGGGTAGGGGCTGGGTCTTGCAGGGATACCTTCCATTGAGTTGGTTAGAATATGGGAATAGATTCAATAGCTATAAACATTCATTTTATCAACATACAAGACAGACACATTTAAAAAGGTATTTATACTTCTGTCCAAAATTCCTCTTTTCAGTCAAATATTCAGTTCAAATGTCAAGGCGCAAAAGGCATAACAATAAAGTTCACATGTTGAAGGTGGGCCTTTTTTCCTCAAGTCTGTTTGGTGTATCTAGTGAGGCTGTCCTTCAAGCTTTACTACAGTCAGTAGTTAAAAAAAACAGGACCTGGAATAGCCCTTTCCAGCAAGTTCTCAATTTATTCTGATCCCAATTCTTCTTTTTTTTTAAATATTTTATTTATAATTTTTCATGCAGGCTTGTAGTCAGATACTGCAACCTGCCAACGACAGCAGTTCACATTCCTTTTCAATATAAAACTAAACAATAAAAAAACTAAACAATTCGTTCATACTACATTGTCGATAACAATAACAAACACTAACATTAAGGAAATAAATAAGAATACAAATAATAAAAAGAAACAGGAAAAGAAACAGGGACCATCACGGATCCACGGACGGCTTCCGGGTCGGTGCTCATTCTTGACTTTCCTTGATTGGGATCAGTGCAGGAGAGAGGGAGCCGCAGCAGGGAACGGTAGAACAATCACTTACATGCACCTATGTAGTGCACGTATGGCTGCCAAATCTTCCGAAAGGTGCTGCACTTGTTTCTCAGATTGCAAGTTATTTTCTCCAGGGGAACACAACATTGCATTTCCTTGTTCCATTGCTTGATACTAAGAAATAGAGTCAGAATTCCTGGCATTGCCAATGTGATTAACACAAATTGGATTTGAAATTTGGACAGCTTCATTGTCAGCCTTATGTCCATTATATTCCCCAGCAGGAACACCTCTGGGTCCTGAGGGAACTGTTTACCTATAATTTTTTCCAGGACTTGGCCTAGATCCACCCAAAAGGGCCTCACATTGGCACACAACCAGGTTGCATGTACAAACATCCCAGCTGCAACACCACACCTGAAGCATTTGTCTGGAAGTTCTGGCTTTGATCTATGGATTTTCTGCAGCGTTATGTACAACTAGTGCAAAAGGTTATACTGGACCAGCCTGTACCTTGCATTAACGACCATGGTCATACTTTCCCAGCACAGGTTGGACCAGTACCTCTCATCAATTGTAATACCCAAGTCAGACTCCCATCTTTCTCTTGACCTATGAAGACCTGGTTTGGGTCCCTCTGACTGGAACAGGTAATACATTGCTGAAATAAATTTCTTGTCGATCCCCCTTCAAATCAGGGCCTTTATGCTACTACAACGAGGTACGACCATACCTGGACCTAATACATCCTGTAGAAAAGACATTATTTGAAGATAGCAGTGGATATTTTATTCAATAAATCATATTTATTTTTAAGCTGTTCATATGACATTAATTGCCCTTGCTCATAGCAGTCCTCTATACACCTGACTCAATTACAGTGCCAGGTGTCCAGAATCTTGTTACCCATCGTCAGTGGTATTAATTTATTCGGAGTCCAGGGTGTTTTTGGTGACAGCCCCATCTTAATATCCAAATACTGGTTAATTGTGGCCCAGATACTAATCACTTGTTTTAATATGGGGCTGCACTTCTTCCCTGTCAACAATTTAAAGTCCCATTAATACACAAAATCTTCTGCTATCTTCTTGCCCACCAGGTACAGATCAAATTTGTGCCCAGGATGGTATATCTCCCTGAAAAAGGGAGGCGATGTATCTCGACTAAGCCGCACAATAATTTTTTTTTTTAATTCGGCAATCTCAATCCGCCTAGATTATAGTCCCATGTTAATTTTTCCATTGGGACCCTTGTACCTTACCATTCCAAAGAAACCTCCTAACCATATGTGATAACTGTTTGAAGAAACCCTGGGGCAACGGCACAGGCAATGTTTGGAAAAGATATTGGAATCTTGGCAACACATTCATTTTGATGCAGTTGACCCTGCCAGTTTGATAGGCAGGGGCATCCACCTCTTTAAATTCCTCCTCGACTCTTCCTAGCAAGGGGGCATAATTTAACTTGTATAAGTTATTCAAGTCTGATCCCAATTCTTGACCACAACATAATTTTCAGGTTTGATATTAGGATATTCATCACTTTTTTTTAATAATTGTTTTCATTATTACAGGAGAAAAAATGAATACAACATTAATCCATAGCCAATGATACAAAAAAATTTATATTTTTCTCCCCATCCCCCTTCCCACTCAAAAGTAAGAAAAGGAAAAAGAAACACCTACCATTTAATATACAAATAATATTAGCATTGACAATCATTAATTGTTACTAAGAGGAGTGGATAAGATAGAATAGGTGAATGAAAAATTATCCATAAAATCCATACAGTTCCCAAATACTATAAAAAACTTCAACTCTATTCCTTAAACTATACATAATTTTTTTCAAAGGTATACAATTTCATGACTCATTATACCATCTACTTAACACTTCTCTAAAATCTTTCTATGATATCACTATACATTTCTTTGCAGTTGCTATTCCAATACTTTTAAAAAAATTCTTGGTATTTGGCCAATTTCAATTTTATATCCTTTTCATAAATGTCTCCAAGTAAAAATATTCTTGGATCCTTTGGTATCTTTATCTTCATAATTTACCCTAATAATAAACTCAGTTCATTCCAAAATCTTTCCACTTTTCCACAAGACCACACTGAACGCAAAAAAGTCTTTCACACATCAAAAACACTTATTTGAATAATTAGGATCAAGTCCATTTAACTTATGTGGAGTATAATACAATTGATGAAAAAAATTATATTGAACCATTTGATATTTAATATTTACTGTATTCGTAACACTTTCATAACATAATTTTGATCAAATCTCCTCCTGAATTTGTATATTTAAATCTTTCTCCCATTGGATTTTTGATTTATATAGTTTATCTTTACAGTCTTTTGTAATTTTACATATATATTAGTAATAAATTTCTTAACAACAAATGTATCTGTTATTATATTTTCAAATTGACTTTGTTTAGGGAATCTCAAATCTGCTGCCAGTCTCTTTTTCAAATACAGTTTTGATTGATAATATGCAAAAATTGTATTATTATGTATCTCCTATTTATCTTTTAATTGATCAAAAGTTAAGAAAAAAAGATCCTAAGAAACAATCTTTTATTCTCTGTATACCTTTATTATACCAATCATCAAATAAAGAATTGTTCAAAGTAAAAAAAGTTGATTTTGTTTTAACAAAATTTTTGGTAAATGATAATTTTTTTATTCATCTCTCAATACGAATTCTATTCCATATATTTAAAATATGTTTCATTATGGAAAATTTTTTAGTTCCTTTAAACAACTCATTAGTCCATTTATACAAATATAACTCCGGAATAGTTTCATCAATTTTATTCATTTTTATTTGAATTCAAGCTGGTTTTTCATCTCGTTGATAACAGGAGGACAAAAACCTTAATTGAGCTGCTTTAAAATAATTCTTAAAATTTGGTAGTCTTAGTCTTCCCTGATCAAATTTCCACTTTAATTTTTCTAAACCAATTCACCACTTTAATCTGTTTGGATCGCCCTCCTTTAGGTGTTCTTGTTGCACCTGTAAATGCATTGCTTGAAAAAGTTTTTGTTAGATTACTCAAATATTTGCTCATGTCATCGCCTTGTGATATTAAATCCATCCCAACAGGCAGCGTGGGCTTTGCTCCCCAAGGCAGCTGTATTGGCTGTCCGTGGACTCTCTCTGCAGCAGATAGCCCTGACTTAACCTGTGGAGTCGTCCACATTTTAAACAATGCCAGGGACAACACTTTTTAGCTAATTTTAGCCCTGTATCCTTAGTCAATTCACCAGCTTAAGTTTTTTTAAAGTTTCATTCACACATTCCACTATTCTTACTGCCTGGAGTCAATGGGAGTAGTGTAACCACTGCAAGATCCCCAATTCCTTATACAATTCTTCATTTATCTTGGGTACAAAGCGAGGACCATAATTTGAACCCAGTGCCTCAGGCAGTCCATAGCAGGGAATTATTTCCCTTCACAAAATTTAAAATGAATATTCAAAGCAGGAAAACAAAATGTTAACTAACAGCCAAGGCAGTATTGCCTTTAAATAAAAAGACCAATTATAAACACAAAAAATGGCCTCCTGGCAAGAGGTACATACTTGCTGGCATAGTGCCCCTTTCCCTAAAATTTGGATGTCACCATAGCTGCAGCGAGGTATCTACAGTAAGATATTTATCATTCCCTCCTTGCCAATGTGGGTATCATTGTGCATGTAATCAAGTAACAAAGTTATCAAATACTGTACATGTTTGGCCAGCCAGCATAATCTTATAATTGAGTATCAGGATCTGGGCCACAACCCCTCTATTCCCATTGTTGTTTCTCAGTAGTAGAGGTGTCCCTCTACCATTCATGCACTTACTACATGTCTGGCAAATCCAGACTGTCAAATAACCAGAAAATAACTTGTTTATTCCTTTCCCCCCACCACCACCCCCAGAACCTCCAACTCAGGATTTTGAAAGCTCTGTGCAAAACTAATTGCAACAGTCCATCAATATTTTCCTGACAAAGAGGTCCCAAGAAAATAGGACCCCTTCACTCATGTTCTTCACTGTCACCCTGACAGTGTTATCATTTCTTTGTCCTCCGGGGGAATTTGTTGTCGCACCCATCCTAGTGAGACTGGTAGAGGTGGGCTGACTGTGGTAAATTGGTTCTTAAATCAGCATGGATCTGCCCCAGCATCAGCAGGCCAGCTGACAGCAGATAATCTCTTCAACTACAAGGGTCCTCCCAGTTGTCCTCCTCTTCTTTCCTCCTCCTTTTTGATACTTCGGTTTCTCGTGTATCCAGTCAATCAGCTCACAATAGATGATCAGCACTTGATCTTAGCCAAACGGCCAAGAATGACTTTTGAGTATCTGCCACCTCACCCCACATCCCTCCCACCCCCTTCTGCACTCTTGGTGATAATAATCCAAAACCTTAGTATCTAGGTTTATATGATAGTCAAAAGTTCAAGGCATCAAGAAAAATTGCTGGTCCATTTTCTCAAAATTCCAACTGTGCCAATAGCTGAATCTGCCAATGAGATTTAAATTTTGTAAATTTTTCCTTGAATCATTTCTCTTGTAAAAGGTCAGTCTTTCTTTACTCCCTCATCAAGCTGTTTTATTAATTACCCTCATGGTCATATTTCTTCTCAAACATACAAATCTTCTTTACTAATTAAGCCAATGTATCCTGTAGCTTCAACTAATCGTTTAAAGATAAGATGCCCATCATCTTAAACATTGGTATTTATCAACTTCGCTTCACACATGGTAGTGAATCCCTGGATTCTCCATCCCTGAGAAATGTGGTGCAGATCATTTAAAGTGAAAGAAGACAAGTTTTCAAAAGATTGGAGGACAAGTTGTTGAGGTGTGGGATAATTAGTCATGATCATACCGATTGGTAGGCTAGGATTGAAGGGCCGCATGGCCTACTCCTGTCTCCATTTTCTTGTAAACCATACCTTGAAGAAGGGTTCAGGACCAAAACGTCAGTTATTTGGGCGTACAAGTCAAGTCGTGAAACCCAAAAAAAAATTAAAAAAATAAATAAATAGAAATCGGGACCCACTTATTTGCCAGATATACTTTTGAGACCTTACAGTTCAGCTCAAAATCCAATCCGCGCTGATCTAGTGTACAAGTTAACCCTTGAAAAACCAATTTGGCTTACAAGTCGAACCTTGAAAAACAAAACCTACTGGCACAGATGTTCATTGAGATTTTTATTGAAAACAACATTTAGAACCCTTCAAAATCACTCACTATCATCGTCTGAAGCAAAGATGGCAGCAAGTACACCCATACTCTCACTGTTTAAACAGTCATCATATTGGTCCCCAATCTGTATCTGAGGCTGTTTCAGCTTCATCGTCAGTGTACCACAATAAATCATCTTCTGTGCCATCAATTGCACAAGAGATGTTGGACTTTTAAATCTCAGTCTCTCCTTTAACTTTGTCCCGTGCCTTGAGCACAAAGTTACACAGCACATCAAGTGAGGCAGCACGCATAGCCCCACCTTTTGTAAATAACTTTTCTGCACTCTACATCCATATATTAGATTCCTCATGCACATGGTCTTTGAATAGCTTGTTCAAGCAGACATAGAGAGGTTGCAATATAGACATCAAACCACTCAGGATAACCACCAAGTATTATGCGGTGCTAATCTACTTTTAGTGTTCTCAGTTAAGTGGCTACGAAACATATTCCAGACCAGCAAATTTCGTTCTTTGCGTAAACTTCCTGGTCCTCCATTCCACACATTGTCTATCCAGTTTTCATCCATCCATCCTTTTTCATGAAAATGTACAAAAATACCTGCAGGGAATTTCAGTTTTGGTTTAATTTTGCATTTAATTTACTATGGATCTTAACTTTGTCCCATCAGCTATACATGATAACACTACAGTAAACCTGGTCCTTTGTGTGTTTGCATAGTTTTAACACCTTTCCATTCCTCTGTTCTATTGCCATCATGTTAAAATTCATGAGGGTTACATCATGTTTCCAATATTTGCCAATGCAAACTGTTGTTTCTGCTGGTTCCATATAATAAACTGGTGAAAACTTACAACTTTACGATCAAGATTTTGGTAGTTTCTGTGCAATTTTTGTTTTTTGGCATAATACTATATGGGTTGAGCTCAGTGAACAGAAAACTGGTTTATTGCTGGCTGCTGGGCTGGACTTGTACTCCCAGCCTGGACCTGGCTGAAAACCGCACTGGGGGGCACCGACGTCACTCGGGCATCACATGGTCCCCCAGTGCGGGCTTCTGAGCCTGGTGCTGAAAAGGGGAAACCCCCGACGGTACCATTTTGGTCAGCTGCCCCGCCACATGGATTACAAGTGGGGCCAGTTCGCCTGCCTAGTGGCAGGCTACCACACAGCCCCCCCAGAACCGGCGCCAATGTCCTTTTTAGTTGGGCGGCCTCGCTTCTTGGGCTGGGCCACAATCACTGGTTCGATGGGATCGAGGTGAGCAGACTTCAGCCTGACCACAGTAAACAGCTCACGCCTGCCACCGATGTCCAGCGTGAACATAGTCCCTGAATGCTGTAAAACCCTGTAAAGCCCCTCATAAGGTCTCTGCAAAGGTGCCGCAGGCGGACCCCGCCGAATAAAAATGTACTCTGCGGAGTGCAGCTCACTGGGGACGCAAGATGGCCGTGTGCCATGTCTGGGCAGCGGTGGGGGTGCGAAGGAGTCCAAGTGGGCCTGGAGGTAGGGAAGTAGCTCATGCGGCGACTGCTGTGGGTTGTGAGGCATGTTGATGAACTCACTGGGCAGTGTCAGTGGTGCGCCATAGACCAGCTCAGCTGATGACGCCTGCAGATCCTCCTTGGGTGTGGAGCGGATGCCCATGAGCACCCAAGGCAGTTCGTCCACCCAGTCGGGACCGGTGAGGCGGGCCGTAAGTGCCGACTTAAGGTGGCGGCAGACGCTCGACCAGCCTGTTGGCCTGCAGGTGATAGACCGTGGTGCAGTGCAGATCTATCCCCAACCTGTTGGCGAGCTGTGCCCAGAGCGCAGAGGTGAACTGGGCGCCCCAATCGCTGGTGTGGTGTTAGGAACGCCGAACTGGGCGAACCAACCGTGCAACACCGCTCGGGAACAAGAGTCTGCTGAGGCGTCCAGCATCAGGATCGCCTCGGGCCAACGAGTGGTGTAGTCTACCACCATGAACAGGTAACAGTTGCCCCAGGAAACTGGTAAGGGCCCAACTATGTCCACGTGAATGTGGCTGAACCATTCCCGGACCTGTTAAAACTCTTGCACAGGCGCCCTGGTGTGCCTGTGCACCTTGGCCATCTGGGAATGGGTGCATATTCTGGCCCAGCCCGCGATCTGCTTCCGCAGCCAGTTCCAGATGAACCGCTCTGCCACCATAAAGATCGTGGACCTGATGGACGGGTGCGAAAGGTCATGGATGTGATGGAAGAATTGCCTGCGCCACTGCTGGGGAAATCACTGGCTGTGGGGTGCCCATGGAGATATCACACAAGACAGTGCCTTCGTCGCTAGGAGTCAGGAGGTCTCGGAACCATAGGCCCGTGATGGCAGTCCTGAAGGCTCGCGTCTTCTCGTTGGACTTCTGGTCCTGGGCAAGCTGGTCGAAGTAGAGGCCGAGTGTCAGAGCGCAGATGGCTGGTTGTGAGAGTACATCAGCGACAATGTTCTTCCATGCCTTGTGTCGAATGTCTGTGGTAAACTCCGACACGAAGGAGAGGTGACGCTGCTGGCGGGCTGACCAGGGATCCTTTGCCATCACGAGCACCTGAGTGAGGGGTTTATGGTCAGTGAAGATGGTAAAAGTCCTCCCCTCCAAGAAATAGTGGAAATGCCACACCGCCAAGTACATGCCCAGTAACTCATGGTCAAAGGCGCTATACTTGTACTCGATGGACGGAGAAGCCGGCTGAAGAATGCCAGCGGATTCCATTGTCCATTCACCTGCTGCTCCAGAATGGCTCTGACTGCTGTGGCAGGTGCATTGACGGAGAGCGCCATATGCAGGTCGGTGTGCGGGTGGGCGAGCATGGTAGCCTTCACGAGGGCGTCCTTGGTGGCTTCAAATGCACTGCAGGCCTCTGGGGTCCAGGTGAGTGTTTTGTGCTTGGCTGTGATGAGGGCGAATAGCAGCTGCATGATGCGCGCGGCTCCTGGGATGAATCAGTTATAGAAGTTGACCATACCCGCGAACTACTGCAGCCCCTTGAGGTTGTCCAGGTGTGGGAACACCTTGATAGCAGCAACTTTCGTAGTGGCGAGAGTGGCTCCTTCGGCCATGATGGTATGGCCCAGGAACTGCATGGACTCTTTCCCGAACTGGCACTTGGCTGGGTTGATGATGAGGCCAAAGTCGGCAAGCCGGGAGGAGAGCGCGCACGTGGGCCTCGTGTTGCTCCCGATGCTTGCTGGCAACGAGGATGTCGTCCAAATAAATGAAGATGAAATCCAGGTCCCTGAGGCAAAAGGCATGCGAAGGAATTCGAACAAGCTGAAGGGGGGGTGATGATGGCCTTCTTGGGTATGTCCTCAGGGTGCACCGAGATTTGGTTATACTCGCACACCAGGTCAATCTTGGAGAAAATCCTCGCACCATGCAGGTTGGCTGTAAAGTCCTGGATGTGAGGGGTGGGTTAACGGTCAGGAATTGTCGCCTCGTTTTTGCCTCGATAGCCTCAGCAAGGGCGCCTGCCACCGGAGGCTTTCAGGACCAGGTGGAACAGTAAGGCCCACGGGCTGTCGGACAGCCAAATGATCTCCAGCTCCAGCAGATGTGAAAACTCTTCCTTCGCTACCTGGAGCTTGTCAGGAGGGAGCCGGCATGCCTTGGCATGAACCAGTGGACCCTGGGTGGGGATGTGATGGAACACCCCGTAGCGCGGTGAGGCAGTGGAGACCGGTGGCCTGAGGATGGCCGGGAACTCGTCCAGGATTCGCTGGAACTAGTCTCTGGGTGTGCTGATCGTGGCCATCTGCGGCTGCTCTGTGCGGGAGACATCAAGGCGAACGGATTGGAAAGTCCGGGCGTCTACCAGGTGCCTACCTCGAATGTCTTCGGCGTGGGCAAGGAGGAAGTCGGCACCCAGGATGGCGGTTGGAAGGGACAAGATGGTGAACTGGCCGATCTGGAAGTGGACTGTCTTGTTCCCATTCGTCCAGATCTCTGTTGCGTTGGCCGCATGGAGGGGAGGTCCTTGACGTCAGTTCCTGGACTATGGCCGTGGCCAGGACGACGCTGATCTGGGCCCTAGTTTCGACGAGGAAGAGCTGGCCGCGTTGAGTCCCACAGGTAGAGGAGGCTGAGTCCTTGGCCAGCCGTTGCAGCCATTAACAGCGGCCGGCCTGCTTGTTTCCCTGGAACGAGCAGGGCTGACAACACTTCAAAGCCTTGGCTCCCCAGTGCTGCTGGTAGAAGCAGAGGCCTGGAGCCAATGCCATGCCCCTGGTTATGCACTTGGTCACCCCTGCAGAGGCCGGGTCATGCCCATGCCTCTTGACCTGCTGGACCGCCGAGCCCTGTAGGGAAAATCGCTCGAGCCTTTGCACTTGGGCCTTCTGAGCAACCTTCCTCTGATCGTTAAAACTCTCTTGGGCCAGTAAAGGCTGAATGTCGTCGGGCAGATGGTCAAGGAAAATTCGCTCAAAGAGTGTGCAGTTGGGGTGATCACCCATGAGCGCAAGCATCTCGTCCATCAGCTCCACCAGGGACCTGTCCCCCAAGGTGTCGAGGCACAGCATCAGAGCAGCACACTGATACCTGGATAGTCTGAGGGATCCGGTGAGCACTCGCTTGATGGTCCCATATTTGTCTTCGGCGGGCGGGTGCTGAACAAGGTGCAGCACACGTTTGGCAGTGGCCTGGTCCAGGGTGGCGACCACATGGTAGAATTTGGTCGTGTAGGTCAAAATCTGGCGGAGGTGAAACTGGGCCTCTGCGCGGCCGAACCAGGCCTCCGGCTCCTGAACCCAGAAGTCAGGCAGCTTGGTGTGATCATGCCCGTGCCTCGTGACCTGCTGGACCGCCGAGCCCTCTGGGAATCCCAGGTTCGCTCATGTTGGGTTCAAAGGCGTTTGAACCAGTCGGGGTCACCAATTGTAGCGGCAGCTACACTGATACTGAAAGAACATACAACCAGACAGGTTGAACTCAGTGAGCAGAAAACTGGTTTATTGCTGGCTGCCAAGTTGGACGTACTCCGAGCCAGGACCTGGCTGAGAACTGTGCTGGGGGGGGGGGGGGGGGGGGGGAGCGCCGACATGACTTGTGCGTCATATAGACCCCAGCACGGGCTTCTGAGCCCGGTGCCGAGAAGAGGAAACCCCCGACAGTGCCATTTTGGCCGGCTGCCCCACCACGTGGATTACAAGCGGAGCCGGTTCGCCTGCCTAGTGGCATGCCACCACAATACAAAATGATAAAATTTTTGTATATTATCAATTAAAATCATAATTGAAAAATAAATTAGGAACAGAATTGAGACTCCTGGAACAAAGTCAATTTGAATGTATAACAGATACATTACCAAGAAATTTATTACTAATATGTATATAAAATTACAAGTAAAAGAAAAAAGATTTATACAAATCAAAATTACAATGGGAGAAAGATTTAAATATACAAATCCAAGAGGAAATATGGTCAAAATTGTGTCGAGGGAGTGTTACAAATACAGTAAATGCTAGATATCAAATTGTTCAACATAATTTTCTTCACCAATTATACTTCACATAAATTGAATGGATTTTATTCTAATTATCCGAATAAACATTTTTGGTGTAACAAGGAAATGGGGACCTTTTTATATTCGGTATAATCCTGTGTGAAAGTGGAACAATTTTGGAAAGATTTGAATGTATTGTTAGGAAAAATAATCAAGATAAAGATACAAAAAGACCCAAAAAAATTTTTACTTGGTAATTACAAAAATGTCAATGAATATTATATATGCTATTATATGTAGGTGTTTTTTTTTTCCCCCATTCTTTTGGGGAAGGGGGGTTGGGTAGAAAATCAAAAATGTATTGTATCATTTTGTATGGTTTATTAAGTTACTATATTACTGAATTTATACTTTGTATTGATACAAATGATAAATAACATTTTCAAAAAAAATCAACATGGGTCATTGAATTTTATAATGCATTATTCTTTTGTACATTCAGAAATCAAGCTCCAAATATCAAGTCTTTCATTAAAGCACAAGGGCTCTGCACAATGCATCCAGAATACAACAGTCCTCTATGAACCTGGCCGAGCTGCTCAACACATCCACAAAGAAATCATAAAATCCTCAGAGTCCAAAAGACTAGAGTGAAAGTTATTTATTCAAAGGGAAAGCCTATAAAAGAGGATTATTTTCAGTCTTTCAGTTATTTACAATGGACAACAACTGACAAGACTTAGGATTTGATTATTTTGGGATGTTCAAGCACAAGCATAATGTTAGTTGTTATGTGGAGAATCCTGATGATCTCTTAAACATAAATTGTGTTTTCACTCCTTTGCATGGCTCATTTTCAGCTCCAGTTGCTTCAAGGAGCATGTTTCATATAATGCTAAAGTTGATTCATTCAAGCTAAAGTTGATTTTTCACGTTGTCTATACACAGCTATGGTACTTCTGTCAGCAACTTAACATGCTAATAATCTAGTGTAAAAATATTTTTTCATCCACCAAAGCATTCACCCTTGAGGCTTTAGTCAGCCTACAAATCCTACAATGACTTCATAATTTTATCCAAGGAAGGGTGGATGTACAAAAGAGCCAACTGGGAACATCTTCAAAATACTGTGTGATATTGGATGGAAACATGCTTTCATCATTAATAAGTGCAAGAAGTTAACCATTCCATTCACAGGCAACATCCAGTGGGTAAAAGGTGGCATTACCTACATTGCATTATCTAATTAGGTATTTGTGCATTTCCTTGCACTTCATTTAACTATTCCTGGAGATCACCAGGCAAAACAAAAAAAATGGTTTTCAACTTCAGGAGGGCCTGAGGGTGACCACGCTCTGCTGACATTGACAGCTCTCCCATTAAGATCGTCAAGAGCATCAAGTTGCTTGGAGTGCACTTGGTGGATAATCTCACCTGATCCCTTAACACCAGCTCCATAGCTAAGAATGCCCAGCAGCATTTCTACTTCCTGCGAAGGCTGAGTAAAGTTCATCTACCACTTTCCAACCTCACTTCATTCTTCAGAGGATGTATTGAGAGCATCCTGTGCAACTGCATCACTGACTGGTTTGGAAGCTGTACCTCCTCGGCTCGGACCGCAAGTCCCTACAGAGGATAGTGAAGTTAGCAGAAAAGATCATTGGGGTTCTCTTCCTACGATGAAAGGTATCTACAATACTTGATGCAGGCGAAAGGTAATAAGCATTGTGAAGGATGCCACACACCCCTCACGTAAACTGTTCCTTCTGCTATCTAGTATGAGGTACTGCAGCACTCTGACCCTTACGTCCAGATTGGGCAACAGTTTTGTCCCCCAAGCCATCAGGCTCCTGAATTCCCAGAACATATGTGGATAGTGTACCATGGACTTTTATTGTATACATGTTAATATTTTAAATATGTTTAACTTCTATTCTAACTTGTATTCATGTAAATATCTCAGTGGTCCTGGAGAAATGCTATCTCGTCTTTATCATGCAAGCCCAGTATGAACAATAAATAAAGGTGACTGACTTGCAATTTCTGCTGATGACGAATCTTTGTCTGCCTTAAAGTAGACTAGTGGAAATTTCATGGAACATTACTTTTTCTGTTTTATGATAATAAAATAATCTTGAATTTTGTGCTCAAACCAGTTGCAATTTCATCCTGTTCAGCCTGAATTGCAATTTGTCTGGGAAGCTTGAGTGCTGACCATACTTCCAAGGGAGCATTTCTGAGGGCTCATCCAAGAAACCAGATCATCTCTGCCTTCTATCCGTTGATATTTTGTTCAAGGAGCTTGCTATGTTCTAATCTGATCAAATCATACTTCAATTGAGGATTTAAATCCTATTGAATTTAACTTCCTGCCTCTGGGTTGACACGCAACTATTCATGCTAGAAGCAAAAAAAAATATGCTGGAGGAATTCAGCAGGTTGAGCAACTTGAGAGGGAGAACAAAATAAATGGTCAATATTTCAGGTTAAAACCCTTGAGGATAATGTACTTTGGTTTCAAAGAGTGAAATTTTAACAACTCCCCAACTTATAAGGAGATTATTTGGTTTTTTTTTGGAGAAATGAGCACCATTGGCAGAATCAGCACAAATCACTTATCCTTAAAGTAAAAAAAAATAGGCAATGTTAAGCTGTCCTCTTGAACAGTTCTGGTGAAAGTACTTTCAGAAGTACCTTCTATTGCAACTGAGTTTGTTGTTTATAATCAGGATGCACCTGGATTGGTTTTATTTTTTCCAAGGATCATTGGTCAGATATTTGTTATGATAGTGTAACTAGACTGATAAATGCACGTTATGCAATGATTAATTATAATTTTTTTACATCAATTATACTTAACTCCTGAAAAGCCAAAAAAAATATGGTTTTCATGAATCAGATTTGTGTTTTAGATGTGGTAACGCTGTTGGAACTTTTTTTCACGTGGTTTGGTCATATATACACACAATTTTTTTTGGAAGAAAGTACAATTGTTTCTGGAATACCTGTATAAGATTAAAATACCTTTAGATCCGACAGTATTTTTATTGGGTAGTTTGCAACCTCTGAAAGGTCTGGGGTTAGATAAATTTCAACTTGCTTTTGTATATTTAGCATTATCTGTAGAGAAAAAATATATTGCTAGTACGTGGAAAGATACGAATATGATTGATATTAATAGATGGCATAATGAGATGAAATATTGTTTAATAATGGAAAAAATCACATGTTTCATGTGATAACTATAGTTTTTTTTATTAAAAAGTGGTTGTTATATTCAGAATAATTACATTTTGATTTACATTGATTAGATCTTAATATGTATGCATAATTTTCCTTTAAATTTTTTTTCTCTCTTTATGGCTCTCCTTAGTTGACTGAAAGGGGGGTTTCCTTTTTTTCTCTTTTCTTTTTTCTTTTTCTTTTATATATAATATATCGTTCATGCTTAGTTTATTGTTATATATGTTACTTATCTGTATTTTGAATGAATAAATAAAGTTTTAAAAAAAAGGATGCACCTGGATGTTTTTCCACATTCTTATGTAACAAACGATATAACCATTGACATAAATGACATAACTTGCTACAAAAACAAATCCTGTGAAGTAGCAGATGGCAAAGCTTCACTCCTAGAGGAACTCAATGCCTTCTACACCGGATTTAACCACAGTAACAGCAAAGAACCATATCGCTCCGTACCCCAACAGCCCCTGATGAGCTTCTCCTGTCTATGTCCAAGGATGACATGTAGGCCATCTCCAGGAGAGTGATTTCAAGGAAAGCATCCATTCTGAGTGCCTGGCCGAGTATTAAAAATCTGTGCTGACCAACTTACTAATCTATTCACGGTTATCTTCAACATCTCACTCCAGCAGGACGTAATACTCACCTGTTTCAAACAAACGTCAATCATACCAGTGCCCAAGAAGAGTGCAGTAACCTGCCTTAATGACTATCCACCAGTAGCACTTACATCAACATTGATAAAGTGTTTTGAAAGGCTGATGTTGAAGCATATCAGCTCCTGTCTGGGCAGCAACACGCATCAATTCCAAATTCGCCTATCACAGCAACAGGTCTATGGCAGATGCCATCTCTTTGGCTCTACACAAAGCCCCGGAACACCTGGACAGCAAAGATGCATTCATAAAGATGCTCTTTATCAACTACAGTTCGGCATTTATCATCCCCTCAAAATTGATCAGCAAACTACAAGATTTAAGACTCCACATTCCACTGTGTAATTAAATCATGGATATCTTCATGTCCAGACATTTTATAGCATTAGCAATCAAGCGCAAGGTTCGAATCCCACACTATATGGTCTCCCCGTGTCTGCATGGATTTAACCCAAGTGCTCAGGTTTCCTTCCACCATTTGAAACATACTGGGGGTGTAGAGTGATTGGATGCAAATTGGGTAGCATGGACTCATGGGCCCAAATGACCTTTTACCATGCTGTACGTCTTAATTTTTTTTTAATTAAATTTAACATCTCCTCCACAATCTCCATCAGCACCAGAACAACACAGGGTTGTGTTTTTAACCCCCTGCTCGACTCGCTTCACACCTACGACTGTATGGCTCAGTACGACAATAACACAATCTACCGACAGTACCACAGTAGTGGGTTGTATAAAGAAAGGTAATGAGTCAGAAAACAGAAGAGATTGAAATTTGGCTGAATGGTGCACCAACAACCTTGTACTCATTGTTACCAAAACCAGAGCTGATTCGTTGACTTAAGGGAGGAAAAAGCAGAGGTATACAATCCAGTGATCACTGGGGGAATGAGAGGTGGAGAGGGTTAGCAATAGGTTCTTGGGAATCTATCTCAGACCCACACACCAATAGTATAGTGAAAAAAGCACATCAGCGCCTCTACTTCCTCTGGAGTTTACAGAGGTTTGGTAATACACCAGAAACCCTGGCAAATGTCTACAGGAGATGTGGTGCCAAATGTGCTGACTGGCTGCATCACGATCTGGTATGGGGACACCAATATCTCTGAGCATAAAGCCCTCCAAAAAGGTAGTGGAAACAGTCCAGGAATCCTCCCCACTAATGAGAACAGGCAATGCTGACATCAGAGAGCAGCAGCAATCATCAAGGATCCACACCACCAAGCACATGTTCTGCTCTCACTGCTGTCATCAGGAAAGAGGCTAAGGTATCACAAGACTTGCATCAGGAACAGCTGATTACCCTCCACAATCAGACTCCTCAACAAAAAACTCAATCAGGGACTCATTTAAGGACTCTTGCACTTTATTGATTTTTTTTTTTCTTTATTTTCTGGGTATTGTACAGTTTTATTATGATCTCCCGTTTTAGTAAAATGGGAATTTCACTGTATAGGGATAGTATAAACAGGAGACTCACAGTTAACATTCAACATTTCACACAAGCACAATACAAGTCACAGCCCAGCATCAATTCAATACAGTGGAAGAACTGAATCTGTTCCAGATTCAATACATTTGCAAAGACATTGTGATTTTGCAAAGGAGAATCATTCCGACTGTTGAAGAGAAAACAGCTTTTTGAAGTAGCTCTTGTGGCCGGCCATTTTGTGGAATTCAGAGCAAAGCTTAATCTGTGAATGACTGGGCCTTTGTGGTAGATTGACCTGTGCCAGGAGGGTATTTTGGGAGGCAAAAGTGCTTCGTTTCAGTTGTGACTTGGAGAGACCAGAAGCTTCATGAAGGCCGCCCAGTTCAAGTCTTGCCTACAAATGGACCAGGAGTGTTATGACCACAGCTCGTGTGGATGGACATTTCTTCAAAGGTAATGCCAGGCGTATTCACGAGTCTGTAGCAGCCACAACTCCAGTCATTCCATCAGTTCATCATTAATTCTGGGCATCAAATTTCAAAGGCCCACGCCTCCACACTGAATTTAAAAGACTGAACTTTCTAGATTTCATCCTGGACTGTAATGGTTTGGTGTTACAAGCCCAGAGGACCCCAAAACCCAGCAGCAATAGATATTCACCAAGACCAATGGTTACTTAAACAAAAGCGGCTTCTAATTATTTTTAAACATGAAAATAGAATCAAACTTTAACTTATTACTAACTTACTTAACCCCCTTCTAAGTGCATGTGTATGTAATGTGTGTATAAGTTCAGAAACGTTCTTTGGTTCACAGTCCAATCTCACTTTTCATTCTTCCAAGTTCACTGGTTGCAGGCAATTCTTCTACTGTGCACAGAATTTAACATGTATAAAGTTCACCAGGCTTTAGTGCTCGAAAGATAAATGGTTACCGCTCAGGGAGGTTCTTGTTGATTTTCAGATAGAGATTTGTTGTTCTAGGACATCCACAACTGATGTACTTCCATCAGTCACCTCAGTGTCTTGCTGACAAAACTTGTTCTGTCAGGGTTCTCCAGATGATAACCTCTTTCTTTCAAGTCACCAGAGAGTTCCTTTGCTTCTCTTATTCCAAGTGAAACATTAGACAGCCAGTCCTCTCCTCTTGCATGAACCACAAGGGCTTTGACCAGGCCGTCTTCCAGTCACACTTGCCAGCTTGTCCTGTTCCAGTCTCAGCTACTTCTGCTGGCTGTAACACTGTCAAGTGATCTGTGTGTGTGTGTGTGTGTGTGTGTGTGTGTGTGTGTGTCCCTCTCTCTCTCAAGAGAAAGCCTGTTTGTCTCTCTCTCTCTCTCTGCTTGCAAAAACACATGACCCTCTTACAACAGCAAGTATTCCTTCCAGACAGCAGTGGCTCCAGCATTCTCTTTCATCTGTTGCCTTTGGTAAACAACAATCCATTAATGAAGTCTCTTGGGTACTCTGCAAAGCTCTTGCAAAAGGTATGAGAAGCCACTACGTCGCATTAGCAGAGCTCCAGTATTTCAAATAAGATCTGTTTTAAAGTGCTTGTATGTGACCTACTCGAACAAACTTTTCCCAATTTATCTCCCAAAAGCACAGTTGGGGTTAGATTTAGTGTTAAGGATAGTTTAAAAGTTAAGACTATAGTTTAAGAGTTAGAATTAAAATTAGTGTTTTAAAATTAAACATTGTCTGGTTCATTGCCTATTGCTGTTCGTAACAGCTTACATTCATTACCAGTTTTCAGTTCTTTGTTTATACATGTGTCGTCCAAGGAATTTTTTGAACTACTAATAAGTGGTAATTCTGCATCGCCGACAGGAAAAAGAATCTCAAAATTGTATGTGATGTCATGTATGTATGCTGAAAATAAGTCTGAAACATACTGGAACAACTTAATTAGAATACAGGTTTTCAATACTACAACTGGGATTATGACCAATTCCATCATGTTGTCCAAAGGAGTCCATTGTCACTTGATATCATGTTAAATGATGGAGAATGGCTCCTTTGAAGGTGGAACCTCTGTAGAAGCCATGACAAATCATCCAACTCAGCACTTCTGACAGAGCATTAGAGCCAAATTGGAATAACTAGATTTGCATCTTTACTAGTTTCCAAAGTAACAAAACATTTGAAAAAAATGAATTCTTTAGACTTTATATCAGATGGTATTTAGAATATGTTGGGGGGGGGGGTTTAAAGATTACATTCTTGCTGATCAGCTTAATGTTTCTATCTTTTTATAAACCTGATAAAACATTGTCAAATTGTGGAAAATTACAAGGAAGACCTGACCTTGAGAAAATATCAACAAGAGGCCTAATCATCCAGCTTCCAGATACTTGTACAAAATGAAACTCATGATACTTCCTTCCCAAGTCCGAGTTATAGCCAGAAGGATAACAGAATAGAATGAATACAAATGGTACAAAACGCAAATTAATTATTCTTAAAAAGGGAAGCAGAGCCAACTGGAAGACTTTTCTGTCGTATCTCAATGACATTCTCTATTGTTATTTCATTAGGTTACAGAGCTTAATACAAACTGCGTCTTTACAAACAACTCTCTAGTAACCCAGGCATATGGCTTATTCCAGCTGTACAATGACCATTTAATTCTGAGCTATCAGAGTTGCAATAAGTGAGTAAAATAAGATGATTTAAATCTTCACTAAACTCTCCATTTATGGAGATTGTGACTAATTAGTATTGCTTCTATTTCAATGACCCTATCCACCTGTAGTTTCACATTTAGGGAAATATGGGCTTGCACCACCAGGTGTCTCTGTAGATCAATGCTCTGAAGGTCAATTACTAACTCTTCTTCTTTGGCTTGGCTTCGCGGACGAAGATTTATGGAGGGGGTAAATGTCCACGTCAGCTGCAGGCTCGTTTGTGACTTTCTGAATTGTATTACCTTATACACATCTGGATCAAGTCCACTCAACTTTACAGCTGATCTATATCCCACTTTATCCTTAAAAAACCACTCATTAGCAAATATACTATTCATAGGTCCTTTAATTATCATCCGTTATTTATTTCTATTACAAAGGTCTCAGCATTGATCTCACTATTAGACCAGTCAATAAAATACCCATCTATATTACCCCTGCCTCCTAATACATAGCCACTTTTGTATCCCAGTTGCCAAAACACCTCAGATGCCTTGTGCCTCAACTTTCTAGGCAAGTGTACAATGCAGAACCTTGTCAAAAGTCCTCCTGAAGTCTATATAGACATCTACTGCACTGCTGTCAAACTCCCCCTCAAAAAAAACCTCAGAATTGTGAGATATGATCTTTCCTGCACAAAACCATGCAGTAATAGTGTTTATTCAGTAGAATTATGGAATGTGCTACAGAAAAAATGATTTAAAAAAGTACTGCGAGAATAATCATATGCAAGAATTTCCAAAGCACAGTGATAATAATAAAGAATGGACATAATAAATTTAAAATTTTCAAATGCCTGACCCTAAACAAGGTTGAAAGTTAATGACGATGAAACAAAGTATAGTAGCTCTCTAAAGTGGGACAGCACTGTGCCAAAATTCCATGAACGGGCCCCATAACATTTGGAATCTAATGTTTGAATCATTAATTGCATATCCAATTTTTTTCCTAATTTAAACAGGACATTACATGCCTTAGCCATTGTGCATGAATAGGTGGGGTATTACCTTTCCACTTAATTAAAATAACCCAAACCTTAAAATATCATAATCTGGTAAGTGATCCCTAACACAACCTAGTGTAACTGACCCACCTCATTCCGCAAAATCATATTCAGAAAATATGGGTTTCCTCCAGGTGCTCCAGATTCTCAAAAAAACCTCCAAAAGGTCTATAGGGTTTGTAGGTTAATTTTTGTATTTGGGCAGCATGGGCTTGTGGGGTGCAAGAGCCTGAACTGTGCTGAATCTCTAAATTTTGAAGTCTGCTCCACATTGCCCATCTGAGCTAGTTCAATTTTCCTCCATTTGGCCCACTTTGCTCTACAGCACACATGTCAAACTCAAGCCCGTGGGCCAAATTTGGCCCGTAATATAATTATATTTGGCCCGCAAGATCATATCAAATATGTATTAGAGCTGGCCTGCTGGCCGCCGCGCCAGTATAGCGCATGCACAGCTAATACTACAAATCCCAGCATGCTTTGCAAATGTGTTGGCGCCGACCCGTCAGCCCGCTAATCGCCCCCACCTCCTCTCTTTACTTTCATTAGCATCTGCGACCTGTCGTTTAACTCACACGTAATAAACCCTTTACGAAAAATGGCCAAACCAAAGACAGAAAACAGGACTTTTCAAGACAGGTGGGAGGCAAACTCTGACCCCACAGTTTGATGAACTTGCATCTAAGAAGAGATGTCAAGTATCTGGTTTAGACTCAGGTGCATCAGAGTAAATCACAGTGTAGCAAGCTAAGCTTGGATTCATATTTTCTTTGGTTAACTTTGGACTGTTCATAGTTGAAAGATTGGATTTTCATTGAAGCAAGTTGTTATTTTTTTGACTTGTTGGCTTGTGAAAAAAAATACATTTAAAAGGAGCTTAAAGGCTATAGAGAAATATTATTTATTGAATATTTTATTTCTCATTTGTTAATGCTTCTTCTGGAAAGAGTTTAACCAAAACTATTATTAAACATTTATTTTAATAAGAAAAAGTTTAACATTACTTATGTTGAAAGAAGAGAAAACATGTTGTTGAAAATTTTCAATAAATATTTAGTTTGGCCCACGACTTAGTCCAAGTTTTTAATTTTGGCCCTCTGTGAATTTGAGTTTGACACCCCTGCTCTACACTGACCCTCCCCATGTAACTATCAAATATCTTGAATGTCATACTACCCAACCCTCTGGGTGGAAAAAGTTGCACTTCAAGTCCCTTTTATGCCTTTCACTCTTCCCCTTAAACCCATGTCCTCTCCTACACTTATCCACGTGCCTGATGATTTTGCATACCTCTACAAGGGCATTTGTCAGCCTCCAATGCTCTAGGGAACAAAAGCCTTGTAATTCAAGCCATACAACCACAGTATCATCCATATGATTTTTATTTTTTCGCTCTTTACATTTTAAGGGCATCTTTCTATAGCAAGTCGAACATAACACCATACAGTTTTCCAAATGTGGCCTTACCAACATATTTTACAACTGTAACAGAACACCCCAACTCCTGTACTCAATGCTTTCCCACACATAAATACATGCTGATAAGCCATAATCAGTTTCTGTGTTTCCAGATGCTGATAGATCCCGTCTCAGAACCCTTTGCCTACTATGCTCATTGGTCTGTATTTCCCAAGCTTTTCCCTACAGCCTTTCTTAAATGAAGGCTCATCGTTAGACTCCAGTCTTCTGCCATTCACCAGTGGTGAATAATGAGACACACCTCTCTCTGATAGGCTCCTGTCATTTCTTCCAATTATGTCCAAAGATGTACTTAATTAAATCCCTAGAGTTTATTCATTTCCAACATTTACTCTTCAGTACTAGTTCATTAAAGAAGAGCTAGGCTCAAATTCTGAGAGTCAAGTACTTTGTATATTGCAGCTGTGCCACATTTTCAATCTTAGCCATTTTGTGGTTCTCAGGCACATGGGACATAGGGAGGTAGAAAGAGGGAGGCGGAAATGAATAAAATCGAAAATTAGTTGCTGCCTACCAGTCAAAAGTATCTGAATAAAACAGAAAATAATACAATTACCCAAAATACCAAGCAGCATTTATGGAACAAGCTACAAATTCCCAGGATCTGCAAGTTTTGCTTTTTGATTAGGAGAACCTCTAAGCTCAAGCCAAAATTAAATCTCTGGAGTTGGTCATAAACACAACTTTCGACTCACAGGGAGGAAAGCCACAAATTTTAATTGGTGACCAAGGTGAAAATGAAGCAGCATAGACAGGAAGAAGTGATTTAATTGTTGTCCTGTTTTAATTTCACATGATTATAATGACTAGTAAAGGAAAACAAAAATGTACCTTTACTCATGATGTGGACATATAAATTTATTATATTTTCTAAAAACACCACACCACCACTTGCATACAAATCTAGATTGTAGTTACACGAAGGTTAAGTCTGCCATCAAAACACTGATCTGGGATTTCCACATCAACATTCCATGTGGAATCCAATAGCAATGTGCTGTCTTGGGATTTCCCAGCAATTGCCTGTCCAATTCAATGGGGATACTGGGTGTAGCCTATTGATCAGGAAGCCGAAAGGGAAAGCACTTTTTTTTTCACAACTTTGGGTTAATGCATTTCTACATGCCTGTTTTAATTGTATTATTCATTGGTTAAAAAGTTGGTTTTTAAATATCTCTAACATTTAGATACCATCAAAACCTTTGAAAGAAGGCCTTGGCTTTACTTTCTGTCAAGGTTTTTTTCAGCAAGATTCCTTTACTGAGATATCATTCAACACTTCTCTGTGGATTGTCACCCTGTCACGATGGAGAAGCTTATGTGGTCTTGTGATTCCTGAGTGATGCCACCTGGAGCTTTGCTGCTGGTGGGGTCACCCATGGAGGTAAGGGCGAGGATGAGGTCCCTGACAAAGAACAATCCAACCGAGCCGTCAACAGTAGAACAGGCAGATGAAATTATTCTGAACTCAATGGCTGTGAAGACAGATGAAGGCTGCAACAAATCCATCAGCTCCAATCGTAGTGGTTTCCTTGCCATTGGAATTAGTGGTTTGATTTGTGAAGAATCGTGTGCTTCTTGGAGTGCAATTATCAAGAACACGTTAAACAAATACATGCACAGGTGTCTTCGCTCTGTGGATCAACGGAACAAAGGCCATTATCCTTGACTACGAAAATATCCACAACAATGACGATCATCCAACTAAAGATGACACAGGACCAGGGCAACCAACCTTCTTTCCCTGTTCAGATGAGTGCAGGCCAAATCCAGCTAAAGTGAGCCATATATTTTAGTAATTTGTTTCCCAAGATTTTTTTTTGTGTTGAAGCTTCTCAGAGACAGACACAGAATCATTCCTCACCTCAAGATTAACTGAATCTCAAAACACATGATGGAAGGAGGCCTGCAAAAACTTTGTTAAATTAAGTTCAAGTTAATTAATTTGTATTTTAATTGTACTAGCCCAACCCTACGAAACAGCGTTCTCCAGTCCACAGTGCAGAACATGCAAAACATAAGTATAGGCATAATACACACATAGACAAACCATACAAAACCCAGTGCATATTTTAAAATAAATATAATTAATAAATAGTAGAATCACGGAGAGCTGTTTGAGCAGTCATTCAGCAGTCTCACTGCCTGTGTGAAGAAGCTGCTCTTCAGCCTGATCCTTCTGGCTGATACTTCTGGATCTTTCCCTACCCCCCCCCCCCCCCCCCCCACCTCCATAGGAGTAGCTGGAACATCCTGTGTGTGGGGCAGTAGGGGTCCGCTCTAATTTTTTTGGACCCTCTTGAAACAACCCTTCTGGTAAATCCCTTCTGGGGCTGGGTGGGGGGAGGGCTTTTTCCCCAGACATTCCAGTTCTCCCACTCATTTAATTAGACTGCTGCATCAAAGACAAGCAGACACAGACTTCTAGCCTGAGAGCTAGAAAACCAATGTAAACATATACACCCAGTCTCCACTGAAATTCTTCAAATCCAATGACAGGGAACTATTGGAAATAAAAGTTGAGGGAAGGTAGAAATTAAAGGATAGTCAGCATGGCTTTATTTTCACTCTCACAAACATGACTGAATGTTCTGCAGTGATAACTAAGCATATTAATATGGAGAGTGGGAACGGTTGTCCACAAAGACCTTAGTGAGGTGTTTGACAAAGAAGGCCAGTCAAGAAAGTTAGTACCCATGTGATCCAAGGTTGGCCAATTGGATCCAAATCTAGTTTGCTGATAGGAGTCAGAGGACAATGGTGAAGGGTTGCCTCTCTGATTAGAAGTCTTTGATTCTTGGCAGACAATAAGGATTGGTGCTGGGATATTTTATGTTTGCAATTTTCAGTAACAAATGAATGTCAATCACATTTTAAATGGTACAAAAATAGGTAGATAACAAGAAAATTTGTTTGAAGCTGCAGTGAATACATATCAGCTGGAAAGTGGGACAGAGCAATGGCAAAAGAAATTGAATCCTACCAATGCAAACTGATGCCTTTGGGACAGGCAGACAAGGATAGGATGCAAAACATAATGAAGACGATTCCCATAAGAGGCATCGTTGGATAGGATGAAAACAACATGTAATGCTTGCTCTCATTGTCATGACACCGAATACAAGAACAGGGTGCATTCATATTGGAACTTTGGAAAACACTGATTAGACCACACTAATACTATTGTGCGCTGATCTGATTGGTCCACGACAAGGAATAATGTGAATGTCTGGGGAGTGCGAGGGGAGTCACGAGCATGTTGCCTGGATTGGAGCATTATGGTTATAAGGAGACGCAATCAGGATTTGTTAACTTGGAAGCAAGAGACGAACAAGGATGACCTGATACAAACATTAAAAAGATAGATAGGCTAGGTAGTGTCAAAAATCAAAAGGGCATAGGTTTAAAGTTTAGAGGGCATCTCAATGGAATTTCTTCCACACCCCTCACAAAGGATAGTTAGAGTCTGGAATGCACTGCCTGAAGAACTGGTGGAAGCAGAGGAGACTCTCAACATTTCAGCATTTAGAGAAGTATTTGAATTCCCCAAGGTTTAGAAGACCATAGACCAGTGGTTCTCAACCTTATTCTTTCCACTCACACACCACTTTAAGAAATCTCTAGGTCATCAGTGCTCTGTGATTAGTGTGAGTTTTGTGGCACCTATACCTCTCCTAATGGTAACAGCGAGAACAAAATTGTGCCGGGTGGTGCAAGTCCTCGATGATGATGGCTGCTGCTCTCCAACAGCAACGTTCCCTGTAGATGTACTCAGTAGTGGGAAGGATTTTGCTTGTGATGTTCTGGGCTGTGTCCACTACCTTTTGAAGGCTTTATGCTCAGAAATTTTGGTGTCCCCATACCAGATCATGATGCAGCCAGTCAGTACACTTTACACCACACCTCTGTAGACATTTGCCAGGGTTTCTGGTGTCATACCAAATCTCTGCAAACTCCAGAGAAAATAGAGGCACTGTCATGCTTTCTTCATGATGCCATTGTTGTGTGGGTCGAGGAAAGATCCTCCAAGATAGTTATTCCCAAGAATTTATTGCTTATCCTCTCCACCTCTGATCCCCAAGTGATCACTAGATTGTATATCTCTGGCTTTCCTTTCCTGAAGTCAACAATCAACTCCTTAGTTTTGGTGACATTGAGTCCAAGATTATGTTCCATTTACTGCAGCTTTCCAGACAATCCATGTCCCACTGTACCTTGAAACAATGTTCTTCACTATGACTATTATGTGCAATACACCTAAACACCGAACCCTAAAATAATGTTTTGGACATAATCACACTGTGGGAAGTGTGGCTATGCTGGAGCTGTCTCATGCAACCCAGATGAGTGTTCATTGTACTTACTGTACTTCTGCTCCAGTTTACAGGTGGTCCCCTACTTACAACTGGAATTGGGACCAACAAATTGGTTGTAAGTCAGGTTCAGCCACTACACACGATTAAATGAGACCACAAAGAAAGGAAAATAGGAATTAGAGCGGGTAAAATGAAACATGGAAACAGTGGAACCACAGAGAGTCAGGGTTATCAAAACTGGAAAATTCAAGGTTCACACCATTGGGTTTCAAGGCCAAAAAAATGCAAATTTGAAGTTTACATTTACATCTCAGTCTGGCCATGTACGAGACCGTGCTGACATATCCATGTTGAAATAGTGAAGGAAATTAAAACGATGGCCAGCCAATTTCTCCACACCTTCCTCTTTCAATTGACCTGTAGGGCAGGTCCTCTGACCCCTTCCCCTTTTATGCTTGCCATCTCCCGTTCCCACATTACTCTTCAGAAAAAGTCACGACCTGAAGCATTAACTGATCATTTCTATCCATGAAATCTGCTTGGCCCACTAAGTGTTTCCAACTTCTCATTCTTTATTTCTTACTCTCTCATTGGCTCAAGATTAGTTAGCCAGTGTCAGTCAGGGCTGGAGAACTGAAGGATGAGATATATAAGGTGTTTAACTAAGTGAACACCTCAACTACCCCAAGTGCCTTATGACATGATTTGATTCAATAGGTTTGCATTATTTAACTCACAATAGCTTTTGTGACATGCACCATTCTGTGAAAGTTAGATGGAAGGATATTTTTTTTTTAAATATATTTCATAGTTTCTTTACCCACATTTCTTTTCTCTATTTCTCACCACACAAAAAAAACTTTTCATCTGTTAATTGGATTACAAAGCTTGTAGTAACTTAGACTTTAAATCAAGACCATCTCTGCAATACAAATTTAATGTGAAACCAGCCCTGTAATGTAGTTCGGACATCTCAATGTGGATAAATCTCACCTCAGCTTCCAGTTGCTACAGTCAGGAAAAAATCTAGACATACACCTGTCATTGACCTAAGCCAAACTTTGATTTGGCCTTTTTAATTTTAAAACTATTTTAATTAAAAGTTTTTCCATACATGTAATAAGTAAATCATTATACACTGGCCACCGTGACAGCACAAAAGAAAAGGTACAAGGACTGCCTAAAGAAATCTCTTGGTCGGGGGAGGAGTCACGTGATGGAGTAGTGGCCGGACGGTGAACTCCAGCCCTCTCCAGAAAAGTCGGGAAAAACAAAGGAAAACACAAAGGCACAGAAATAAAAGTTACAGAAAAGTGAGTATAAAGGTGGAAAGAAGATGGCGACAAAAAAAGAAAAATCGAAAGCAACGGTAAGAAGAGAGGAAGAGAAGACAAAGGAGGAAAAAGGTGAAGGCCTTACCTGTCCGAAGGGGCCCGCTGCGGAGAGAGAAACCCGCTCCCTCAGGTCGGTAAATAATGGACTACAAAAATGGCTCGCAGAGCCGAGTAAAAGTGCGCAACCGCGCATGCGCATGAAAAAAAACACACCGACGGGAGGGGGGACCAGCTGGGGAGTCGATCTCCACAGCCGGCAACGACAGCTGCAGAACACCTGCAGCAAGAAGAGACCACAGAAGACAATGGAAACAAGAAAGAAGAGGAGGAAAGGGCATCAAAGAAACAACAGATGGCCAACCCAGAGGAAGAAGAAGAGGAAGAGTACAGGGAAATAGAAGAAGAAAAGAAAGGCAAGGTAAAGGATATACTTGCTCTTATTAAAGGATACATGGAGTCATTTAAAGAATGGCAAACACAGGAATTTAAGGATTTAAGAAAAAGAATAAACAACACAGAAGAGAAAATAAATAAAATGGAGATGACCTTAACAGAAATGGGAAAGAAAATGGACAAGATGGAAGAGCGGGCAGTAGCAGCAGAAATGGAGGTAGAAGACTTAAAAAAGAAATTGGAGAAATCTAATAAAAAAACTAAAGAGACACAAGAACTACTAGCTCAAAAAATAGATAAAATGGAAAACCATAACAGAAGAAATAACATAAAGATAGTGGGCCTTAAGGAAGATGAAGAAGGCAAGAATATGAGGGAGTTTATAAAAGAGTGGATCCCTAAGACCCTAGGATGTCCAGAACTACAGCAAGAAATGGAAATAGAAAGGGCACATAGAGTATTGGCCTCTAAACCACAACCACAACAAAAACCAAGATCTATTGTAGTAAAATTCCTAAGATATACTACAAGAGAAAAGGTACTGGAGAAGACAATGGAAAAAGTAAGAGAGGGCAACAAACCACTGGAGTATAAAGGGCAAAAAATCTTCATTTATCCAGATATAAGTTTTGAACTCCTAAAGAAGAGAAAAGAGTTCAATACAGCAAAGGCGATTTTATGGAAGAAAGGGTATAAATTTATACTAAAGCATCCAGCGGTATTGAAAATATTTATTCCAGGACAACAAAACTGACTATTCTCGGATCCAGAAGAAGCATGAAAATTTGCAGAACAATTACAAAAATAGACTGAGGGAGGAAGACGGGTAATGAGAGTTAAAATGATCACGATTGATATGTATGTGGGTAAAGACAAAAATAGACTGAGGGATGAAGACAGGTAATGAGAGTAAAAATGATCACGATTGATATGTATGCGGGTAAAGAGGTATAAGAGTGAATAGAGACAATGAGCATACATGAATATATCTGTACTTAGAGGAAAATATAGATAGTATAGACAAGAATTAATAAGGGAAGGTAATGGAATAGAGAGAATAAGGAGGGAATTAAAAGAGTGACCTTTGTGACATATGAAAAGTGAAATCTTTTCTGGGGGAGGCGGGGTGGGGGGAAATAGCGGTCACTGCAAAATCAGTTGACGCTTGCGAGTGGATTCGCAAATCCAAATGGAGAGGGGAGATGTGGTTGTCCGACAAGGGATAAAGGACAACTCAGGAGGTGAAGGGGAGATTGGGGATAAATAAGATAGAAATAGGAGAATAAGGAAAATGTTGGATGTTGTAGGAATGTTGTCTTATAAAGAGTTGAAAATAAGAAAACAGAAATGGAAAAGGAGGAAAGGTAATGATGGAAAAACGGAAAGAGAAGATAAACAAAATATAAAAGGGCTACGCTGAACTATATGTCTTTAAATATTAATGGAATACATAACCAAATTAAAAGGAAGAAACTACTAAATTTAAATGAATAAATGTATTCCATTAGAAAAAAATAACATAGGTTAAAAAATAATATTGAAATATTCGAACAAGTATAGGAGCCTTACATTAAATACAATAGCGAAAACCTACTGGAGACAAACATTACCTAAGTTGATGGAAGGAGAAGGAAAGAAAAGAATGGACTCAGTAGAATTTCTGGTGTAATTTTGTTGAATGACAACATTGTCTGACTGGCTTAATGCAACCTAGATTGTATACCTAAAATGGATGAGGGGGGGGGTGGGGGGGTGGTTTGGTAGGAAGGGGGGGGGGGGTGGAGAAAAAGTTACTGTATATGTGTGAAAAAGAAATAGTGTATATCATGGCTAATGTGATTTATGGTGTGAAAAATAAAAAATTTTAAAAAAAAAAGAAATCTCTTGGTCCCTGCCACATTGACCACTGCCAGCAGGCTGATATCGCCTCAAACCGTGCATCTTGGCACCTCACAGTTTGGCGGGCAGCAACCTCCTTTGAAGAAGACCGCAGAGCCCACCTCACTGACAAAAGGCAAAGGAGGAAAAACCCAACACCCAACCCCAACCAACCAATTTTCCCCTGCAACCGTGTCTGCCTGTCCCGCATCGGACTTGTCAGTCACAAACGAGCCTGCAGCTGACATGGACATTTACCCCCTCCATAAATCTTCGTCCGCGAAGCCAAGCCAAAGAAGAATACAATTCAATGAGTGTTTAAATTGAAAAGTTTCATTCATTACATGATGGTTATATCCCCTCCCCTTCCCAATTCCCACCCCCACCCTTATAAAAAGTATGTATTATATATGTAAATGGATGGAGAGAGATACATGTGTGTGTGTGTATATATAGTTTTAAAAAAAGAAAAAATAAAGAGAAAGAAATAGTATGGAACCTTGGATTGCTTGGAGTATTCCATTCCAACACATTGCAATTAAACAGATCTTGTATAGTGATTTTAACACAGGACTTAAAAGATTAGAAGAACATTTCTACATATTTATAACTAATATTTGCATATACAGGCTCCAAATTCACAAAAATACAAGATATTTATCTCAAATTATCTGTAATTTTCCCTTAAGGAGAAACAACCTTGTATTTCTGCATTCCATCTTCCCATTCCTAAATGTAAATCCGATTTCCAAGTCATTGCAATACATTTCCTCACCACTGCTAAAGCTATTTTAACAGATTTCATTTGATAAATTGATAATTTCATCTTAGGTCTTGTTTTTCTATATTCCGTAATAAGAATAAATCTAGGTCCAATGGGAATACTATACCTGTAACTTGTTCTAAAAATTTCCCCAAGTCTGCCCAAAAAGGTTTTGATCAAGTCGTGTAAAAAAAAAAGTACCATATCTTCACCATACCTAAAGCATTGATCTGATAAATATTTCACCCTATTCAATTTTTGTGGTGTTAAATATAATTGATGCAAGAAGTTATATTGAAACAATCTATATCTTGCATTAATAGTTTTTGTCATACTGTCTTGACAAAGATCAAACCATCTTTGCATATAAAGTGCAATATTTAAGTCCAACTCCCATTTCTGTCTAGATTTATGCAGTCCTTGCTTAACAGTTCCTTTTTGCTGATGCAAATTTCTTAGTGTTTCCACCTCACTACAAACAGGTAACCAATCTCTGAACCTAATTTTTCCCTTAAGAATGCACTCAGTTGGAAATAACAAAATAAAATATCATTAGGTATTCCATATTGGTTCTTCAATTGTTCAAATGACATCAATTGGTCTTCATAACAATCTTCAATATTTTTAATGCTCTTATTGGACCAAGTCATTTAAAATAAATTACCTTTTGAAAAAGACAATTTCATAATTTCTTATTCCAAATAGTAATCATATGTTTCAACAATGGTGTCTCCTTAGCCCCAATTAAAACTTTTGAATCCCATTTGTATACAAATTCCTCTGCTAATCTCTCTCCAATTTTAACCCATACCGACTTTTCTACTTATTCAAAGAAAAATGCAAGTAATCTCATTTCAGCTGCTTGATAATAATTTTAAGGATTAGGTCTCTTGAGCCATACCAGCAATGGACTGCAGGTAACACTAGAGGTTACCAATGATTCTCAATGGGATTAGATTACAGTATCTTTAATCCTGGAGGGGCGGGGGTGGGGGGGGGGGGGGGAATTGAAGTGCTTTACCCTTTCCACTGCTGACCTCCCTGATGACTGGTTTGCATTCCCCTTCTGAAGTTCACAACCAGTTCCTTAGTTTTGCTAACCCTGAGTGCAAGGTGGCTGTTGTGACACCATTCAACTAGTTGATCTACTTCACTCCTGTATGCTTCTTCATTGCCATCTGGTGATTATGCCAATAATTGTGGGACCATTGGCAAATTTGTAGATGGCATTTGAATTGTGCCAGCCACACAGTCACGGGTGGAGAGAGAGGGGAGCAGTGGACTAACCACACATCCTTAAGGTGCACCTGTGTTGACTGTTAGTGAGAATGAGTCATTGAGGCAGAGACTGAGGACCATAGCACCAGTAGTGAAGTCAGTAAAAGTATGGTTGAGAGAGGCAGAGGAGTGTTGCCGGACTGCTTTGAATCGGTGAAATGGATCATTGGTGGACCAGAAACTCTGGATGAATCAGAGAATTCTCAACCTGCTGAGGGCGAGAACAAGGGCCTTTAGGGCCAGGAAATCAGGATCTTTACAAGAAGTCCCGGTGCGATCTGCGAATGGCCATCTCTGAAGCAAAGTGGCAATTCCAGAGGAAGCTAGAAACAGATACATGCCAGCTATGGCACGGAGTGCAGACCATTACAGCCTGCAAAGTGAGGAAGAACACTATCTATGGCTGTGATGCTTCATTACCCGATGAGCTAAACACATTTTCTCTCTCAAAGCGGGCATAGAACTAACAGTGCCTAATTGAATCCCTGAAAAGGCTGATATCTGTCTCTGAAGGCAACATCAGAACATCATTCAAGAGGATAAGCCCTCGCAAGGCATCAGGTCCTGTCAGCATACCTGGCAGAGTACTGAAAATTTACACCAACCAACTAGCTGCAGTGTTCACAGACATTTTCAACCTCTCGATACTGCAGTCAGAGGTTTCCAGCTGCTTCAAATGGGCATCAATCATCCTGGTACCCAAGTAGTGTGGGCTGCCAGAACCACCATCACCCAGCAGCACTAACTTCTACTGTGATGAAATGCTTTCAGAGGCTGGTCATGGCCAGAATTAACACGTACCCAATCAAAGATCTGGACCCCCGGCAATTCGCCTATCGTCACAATCGCTCTATAGCAGATGCAATATTGCTGGCTCTCCACTCAGCTCTGGATCACTTCGAAAATAGCAATTCAAACATATGGCTACTCTTCATCGACAACAGCTCAGCCTTTAATACCATTATTTCCTCGGTGCTGGTCAAGAAGCTACAAACTCTAGGCCTCTGTACCCATAGGCATATGACCCAGGGAGGGCAACTGCCTTCCCAAATTTGAACAAAACAGTGGGGAAAATTCAGGAAAAGCAAGAAGAAAAAAAGACAAAGTTAAAAAAAAATTAACAATAACAGCAGCCCCACTCCACTGCATCACGGCCCTGAGTACCTTCATGCCATGCATCTCACCTCCAACCCAGGGTCCGACACGGGCCGCGGCCTCCTCCGGGAACCAGCTTGTTGCTGGGGCAACGGCACTCAGCAGTATGCAGGCCTCGACATCAGCACGCATATGCCATGACTTGCCGTCACGTGACAGGGCAGTCGTAGTCCAGGTGCAGGATTGCTGCTGATGGATGACTTGCTGTGAACTTCCCATGTGTCTGTTTGATGATACCAGAGGGTCTGTATAGCATCACCCAGCATCAGTCCCAGAACAATGGGGCTTGCCCTGCTCAATGAAACAGGCCTGGGGATGGATGCTTGTCTCAGCCTCGAATGGAGTGGGGTCGGCACAGTAGGGGACAGCTCTCCTGCACCCTGTGCTGGCAGCCAATTCATGGAGGAGGCAGCAGCCAGTGTCTGAGCCCGGAGATAGGGCGGATAGATGTCCTTTTTAGGTCGTACAGTGTGGCTTTTTGAGCCCTCTGTCCAGAGAAACCTTGATCCAGACATTAATTTGTCCTCCATTTGTGGATGTAGGCCCTACACTCCCAAATGGAGGACAAGGGTAAGAAAGAGCACTTAACTGTTAAAAATGGTGTGCGCAGCTCATGTGCGAGTTGTAGCCATTTAATCAGACATTTGGATCTAGTCTTATAGACCACAATACTTTCTGTCTTTAGTAAATGGAAATATGGAACTCATTGAATCACATCACGTGTCCTGCTGTCTTGTAAAACTGGCTGGAAAGTCTGCTTGCTTATCCAGAGTTTCTTTCCAAAAGAGAAAAAGCAACTTCCAAATATCTCAAAGCAGCAAAAGACCATACCTACTGAAAAGGGGTGGCCTGCAAAATTGTTAAATGCATTTTTAGTTGCAGCCACAAACATTATTAGTTATTGCAAAGGCTTATTAATCAAAGGAGTGTTAGATGAGGGGGAGGTGTGATGGCAGTGCATGAAGGTTCATGTCAGACAAGCCTCCCCCCCCCCCCATCCCCCATCCCCCATCCCCCCACTGAGAGAGTTTTCTGACACTGAAACTGCAAACAGTAGTCCTTCTAAGCTGTGCATACACACATGTGCAAAAATTTCCACTGCGCACACAGCTTAGAGAGACCATTGCCCGCATGTCCTCCATTTTGGACATTTGGAAACAACCACCCTACCTGGAGGTGAGATGAGAGGTGGGCCAGGCACAGTGCAGGCCCCGTGTAAAATTTTGGGCAAATCAGGTCTTCTGCTCCCTTTAACGAGAGTCCCCACATGCCCATGACTGAACCCCCCACTTCTATAACTGGATTCTTGACTTTCTCATCGGAAGATCACATCTACAGTTTGTCGATAACACCGCAGTTGTCAACACAAAAAAAATCCACAAATGGCAATGAGGAAGCATACAGGAGGGAGCTAGATCAGCTCATTGAATGATGTAACAGCAACAACCTTGCGCTCAACGTCAGTAAAACCAAGAAGATAATTGTGGACTTCCAGAGGGAGTCAGGGGAACACGATTCAGTCCTCATCGAGGGATCAGTAGTGAAGGGGGTCAAGAACTTCAAATTCCTGGGTGCCTACATCTCCGAGGATCTGACCTGGAGCCTCCACTTTGATGCCAGCAGCTATACTTTGTGAGGTGTCTGAGGAGATTCGGTATGTCACCAAAAACTTGTAAACTTCTATAGGTGTACTGTGGAGAGCACTCTGGCTGCTTGCATCTCTGTCTGGGATGAAGGCACCAACTCTCAGGACAAGAATAAACTCCAGAGGGTTGTTAACATGGCCTGCGACGTCACAAACTTCATCAAGGACATTTATGAGGTGGTGTCGTTAAAAAAAGCAGTCTCTATCCTCAAAGACTACCCACCCCCACATCACCCAGGTCATGCCCTCTTCACTCTGCTACCATTAGAAAGGAGGTACAGGAGCCGAAAGATGAGCACTCAACAGCACAAGGACAGTTTCTTCCCTGCTCCCATCAGATTCCTCAATAATCAATAAACCAAAGATGCTGTCTTCTTTTCATGCATTATTTGTATTTATTAATGTCATAAGGTGGTTATAATATAAATGTTTGCACTATGATGCTGCCAGAAAATACCAAATTTCATGATTTGTTCATGACAAATTCTGATTCTGTTCCCGATTTGCATCGACTGTGGCCCTCCGATGAGGAAGTCAAGGATCCAGCTGCAGAGAGAAGAGTCCCAGGCTTTGAAGCTTGCTGACCAGTACTGAAGAAAAGCAGATAAAAAGCAGCCTGATGTACATGTTTCTGTTGATTAGGTGATCCAGGACTGAGCGGAGAGCCAGTGAGATTGCATCTGTTGTAGTGTGATTGGGCAAATGCAGTGGGTCCAGGTCTTTACTTAGGTGTGAGTTAATTCTGGCTATGAACAACCTCTCAAAGCATTTAATCACAGTAAATGAGAGTTCTACTGGCCGATAGTCATTGAGGCAGCTCACTCTGCTCTTCTTGATACTGGTATGATTGATGCTCTTTTGATGCTCTCTTGAGAACCTCCAACTACAGCAATGAGAGATTGAAAGTGTCTATGAGCACTCCAGCTAGTTGGTTGGCACAGATTTTAAGTACCCTGCCAGGTACGCCATCAAAGCCTGAAGGCTCCAGAGATTTTCTGATATTGGTCTCAGAGACAGATATCACAGGGACAAGAGATTCTACAGGGATTCTCATTGCTAACTTTGAATTCTCCTTTTCAAAGCAAGAATACAAGGTGTTCAGCTCATCAGGTAGTGAAGTGTCACAGCCATTTATAATGTTCGATACAATAGCCTGCAAGCCTTGCCTCCCCAACACTTGTATTGAATGCCCCACTGATGAAGATGTATCCCACTCTCTTCCCTACTCTTTCCACCTGTGCTGCAATAAAGAGTTATGTACCTGTGCCCCCAAGGTCTCTCTATTCCATTACCCTCTGTTAATCCAAAGCCTAAAGAACAAGTCCTGCCCTGGTTCAAATTGCTCATATGCAGCACCTTGCATTCTACTAGTCATTCCTTAGCCTACATATTTTGCCCAGTTCCACATCTAATCTAGATCATATTGCAAACCCAGGCAATAGTCTTCACTGTCCCCCATAGCTAACATTTTCAATAATTTACAATTTACAAAAAGCAAGGGTCGTAGTACTGAACACTCTTCCCTTCACCAGCCCTCCCCCCCTCTCAAGGAGCTACATTTGCAGTGCTCCAGTCTGAAGAATTGCCCTCTACAACACATTCTGACTGATCACTGAGCCACTTTTTTTTTAATCCAATTGGCTAGTTGCCATCCTATTCTGTACACCCCAATCTTCTATACTAATCTACCTTATGGCACCTTATCAAACACTTTACCAAACTTCATAAAAATATCAACTGTCTTGCCCTCATCTGCCTCTTCAAAAAATTCTATCCAGTTTCTGAGACAAGTTCCATGCACAAATCCATACCACCTCTCCGTAATTTTTCCTTGGCCATCCAAATGTCATTAGGTTCCATTTCTGAATCCTTTTGAGCAGTTTCCTTACCACTACAGGTCTGTAGTTACCCATATTATCCTTACCATTCTTTTTAAATAACAGCACCACATCGGTCATTCTCCAAAATTTCCAGCTATCCTTACAATGGGAAAATGCAGAATTCAAAGATCAACCTAATCTACCATGGCATGCAGTATCCTGGACATTGAGTCTTACAGCTGGTGAGAACACCAGTTGCTACTACACTACCACAGAAATCAAAAGATTGAACTGGATGCAAGGTCACAACATGTAGTTAAGGCCAGGGGATCTGGGGATGAGGTGGGAACAGGCCAGTAAAGAGAATGATCAGCCATGATGTTAGAATAGTACAGCAGGGAAAAATGGCTTATTCTCGTTTCCTTTATTTCCAGGATCAAGACTGATCTTGATCTCACAGGTAATAAACCTCTTCCTGCCTGTAAATGTAGAACATGTCAACTTGGATACAGCAATGGAACCACCAATTCACTCAGCGACTTCCCTCACTGGGTATTTCTGATTTTTTTTTCCTTTCTGCACATTTCAATTTGGCTTCCAAGTTTAATCCATGGTCTTGACCTTCATTATATCAGTAACCTGCATTCTGACATCTCTATAAAAATCCTAAGCAACTCCAAACCAGACCTCTTAAAGATTGACATCCACAAGTTATGAAACCAACCTCCAGAAGTGTCTCACCAATTCTTTCTAACACTAATACACTATTTAAACCACCTCTTTCACCATTTTGTCACCAGCCTTCAGTCCCTTCTTTATTTACCTCTGATGAGAGCACACCACTGTAATCCACAGAGACATATTACAGCATTAAGACTTGATACAAAAACAAATTATTGTTATTACTTAAGCATTTTAAATTTGCTGCTGTTGTGTCTGTTATAGATATTCAAGTTATGTGGAATGGTTGGCGTCGCGGTTAGCACAAAGCCTTTACAGTGCCAGCAATCAGGACTTGGGTTCAAATCCCTCACAGACTGTAAGGAGTTTGCACGTTCTACCCATGTCTGCTTGGGATTTCCCCGGGGGTCTGGTTTCCTCCCATCATTGAAAACGTACCAGGGTATAAGTTAATTGGGTGGCACTGGCATGTGGGCCAAAATGGCCAGTTACCATGCTACATGTCTAAATTTTTTAAAAATTAATTTAAAACTGCTGGTTTTTAAAAAAGGCAGATATATTAGAGGCTTCTATTATAGAGATGACTGTTTCACACCTGCCTGAGAGCAGGTTACTCAGCATCATTTTCCACAGAGATTTGTGATGGTCTGAGAGAGGAAAACAAAAACAAGTAATTTATCAGAAATATAACATCTAAGTGCTCAGTCCGAACTGGCATTTAGCCAGGTTGATAGAAAGGCCGAATTCACGTAGGCAACTGTCTTCTTTTCTTTGGCTTGGCTTCGCGGACGAAGATTTATGGAGGGGTAATGTCCACGTCAGCTGCAGGCTCGTTTGTAGCTGACAAGTCCGATGTGAGACAGGCAGACACGGTTGCAGTGGTTGCAAGGGAAAATTGGTTGGTCGATGTTCCTGCTGGGTTCTGCTCGCCACCAGGATATTGTTTAAGTAGATGAAGGAGCTCTCCAGGTCTCAGCCCACTGTGTCCATCAGCCGCTTGAATAACAATAGTGGGCAGGAATATTCTTGCATGTTCTTTCCCAGCCTGTTATTGATCTGTTAGCTGAGCAGCTTGGCCAGCGCCTTTTTAGGGCTGCTGGTCTTGTACTGCTCCTGCTTTCAACCGTGCAGGTTCACTGTGTTAAGGGACATGTTAGTGTGTTATGCTGCTGTTTACCACCGTGTGTGCCATGAGATGTGCCGGCTCGATCTCTGTGGTGGCAGGCCACCACAATCAATTGTATTTATCTTCACCACAGACCACCTATAACAAATTAACAAACCACCAGTGGACCCCAACCACAGTTTGAGAAAAGCTGGCTCAATTCTTGGAAGTCAGTTGAAAAACTTGTGAATTGATTATGATGCAAACATGCTCAGATTGGATTTTATTCTCTGTTTTCTACAAGGAATCTCTTTCACAAAAGTTCTACTCAGTGCAGGGGCAACAAGTACGGCACCAAAACTATTACACAGTAGCTCCTTGGAATGAAAAGATCCAAGAAAATATTCCAGAGTGAACACTGATCCACGATTCTACTTGGTGTGATTTGACCAAACAGAATTAGGAATCATTGCTAGATAATGTGAAGTTAGAGGCACTGCCCTCATGTTCTATTTCAAAAACAGTTTGGTCTTTAAAGTAAATCCACAAGTATATAACATACACTTTTTGATCATTTTCAAATTCACAACCACAAATCTTCTTATGGCAATAAATTAACATGAGAACAGAGCGCCTTTAAATTTTCTTTTAAAATCGATAAGTTATGGTTCATATCAAGAGCATGTAACTAAGGGCATCAACTAACGATTCTCTCTGTTCATCTAAACCTGGCCTAATGATAACACTGAACAATGATGATTTTTCTTCCTGAACACTTTTGGGTGTATTTTATGGATTTTAGGCTGGTGATCACACAAACCACCTTAAAAATTTCCCATCACATACCATTTTTAGATATAACTAATTTTTGTGATTTCCTGTCATATTTTAAGAGAACTAGCATATTGTCCACAAAACAAACTGTTTTGACCAGACCAAGCTTGCACTCAGTCCAGGTGCTATGCAAATGTTGTCTTAGGTCTAAATTTGCTGGGAAGGCATTTAAAGATGTTGTTGAAAATTTTCTTGGCAACTACAGAGCACCAAAATACATCCAGCTGATTGACAACATGCTTCAAGCATATAAAACCATGGTGCAATATGTTACTGAAAATTCATTTTCTGTATTGCACTTGGTCATCTTCCTTGCTGATTTTGGTGAAAGGTTTCACCAAGATATTGCGACCATGGAAACATGGTATCAGGGCAACTGGAATTCATCAATGCTGGCCGATTATCGTTGGACACTGACATGAGAGGCATTAGATGCTGAGTACAAACAAAAATCAACGGCAAAACATTTTTAGATCAGTTTAATTAACACAGTTGTCAGCATCATTATGTGATTAAATGTGCTAAATTCAATAAAAGTTAATTTAATGTTTCTCCAACTTCCTACATGATACAGCAAATCTGAAATTATCTTTGTGTTCAACTTGAAGTTGTCTATCATAATCCCCAATTTTTTTTCCCCTCAGAGAGCAAATCTTTTGAAAGATATTGCAATGCTCAAAGAACAGGAGCATTCCATCAGTTGAGTCTCTCAGCCAGAAATACTTTTACAGTGGAGTTCGCAAGATGCAGAATTTTGCTGGGTAGGATTTAGAAGGTTATTCTACCTATTCATGCCACAAGTATAAACATTGGGCCATTCCAAAAAGGTCGCACAGTGGCTCAAGATGGAAAATAAATGAGCAAACAATCAGAAGATGGAAGGACTCAGCAGGTCAGACAACATCCATAAAAACAGACAATTTTAGGTCAGGACTTTCTATCAAGATAAGGAGAGACAATAAGAAGTTAAAACATGAGAGGATATTCAATAAATAGTGAAAAAGGTGGAAAAATAGGCAGGGGAGTGGGAGTGGAAACGTCATCAAGAGGGTAGTGAGTGAAAAGCAGTGCTGGTTGGTGTGACAGGAAGGGAACAGGTGAAAAACAGATGGAAACAGTACAAGCAGATTGGAGAAAGTTGATTATCTGAAATTGAAAAGTTCAAAACTCTATTGGATTGAAGGTTACTCAGGTGGTATACGATATGGCATTCTTTCAGTTTGTATTTGGCTATGGAGGATGCAGAATGGAAAGGAAATTAAATAGTTGGCACTGGGACTCCAAGTTGGCACGCGAGGATAGAACTTAGATGCTCAACAAAGCTGTCGCCTGATCTGCATTTGGTCTCATTGATGTAGAGAGCACCAAATGCAGTAGATAAGATTGGAGGAGTTGCCTACGAAATTCTGGTTGGATTGAGGGAGGTGTAGTGATGAATTACACTTACTTACAATTGCAATAGGAAGTGCCTCATGGAGTTGAAGAGAACAGCCAACCAGGGAATCACAGCTGATGAAATCCCATAAAACCAATAGTACCTCACCCACTTTAAAGTGATAAAATGCTAAAAATCCAAGAAATGCAAAAACTTGTAATCCTTAATACATTTTATTCTGATTATTAACCAATGAGATGGGAGGGTTGAGAATGATTCACAAGAAAAGGATACTTAAACTGGTAAATACAAGCCTTGACATTTGCAGCAAGTTTAATTGTTAACGTACAAAACCCATCAAATTCTTGAAAATAATCGAAGGGTTAAGGGCAAGCAGATATGAACACAGCAGAGTGAAGTGCTGTCAATCATTCACCAAATTATGGGGATTCAGAATATTTCTTCATCCCTTGAATTTGCTGGATTAGGTCTGAAAGCACACTCCCCCACACACCAAAAAATTGGGCCACAGTGTCCTAAAAATACTTGATCTCACCTTGGTTATAAACGAGACAATATATTTGAACTATTTTACAATTTACAAAATGAGAAGGAATCTGTCCGCCAGAAGATGACAGTCATCAGTTCATAGTAAAAACACAGAAATGCTGGAGGAACTCAGCAGGTCTCATAGCATCCATGGGAGGCAAAGATAGATAACCAGCGTTTCAGGCCCGAGCCATTCAAGGTAATGAGGATTATAGATATTGACCTCCTATGGACGCTGCGAGACTTCCTGAGTTCTTCCAGCATTTCTGTGTTTTTAACCACAATTACAGTGTCTGCAGGCTTCAGTGTTTCACTCCAGGCAGTTTCCTCTTTGTTTTCTGGAACTAATTAGATTGCTTCACCTTAATAAAACACTAAAATCTGTATTTTTTCATGAATACGGAAACACTGGGAAGGGTTAGAAAAGCGGAATGTTAAAGAGAAACAATTTGTTGCTAACAAAGGCCTGGACGTGGAAGCAGCACATTTGGCCAAACCGCTGTAAATAGGGTTGCCAGAGCAACGAGCACAATCTTGGGTCTTTAAAAATACAGAGAGAACGTGATTTTCCATATTGGAACTGGTGTGTTTTTCAGGATTCGGTCCCTATTATTACAGTGGAACAAAATCCGGCATTTCCGACAGCGCTTGGACAGTACTTAGCTGTAACCAGGGAAAGGAGTCGAAGATGGACTTCTCAGTCACGCAGCGAGTGCCTTGGTTGTTCTGTGAAATGATGAGTTCCCTTCACCACGTGTGTCGAGTTGGCGATTGAATGAAGTCCAGGAGAGCCGCGGGCGGGCTTTTCCCATTCAAGGGACCAGACCTGCTGCGTGCGTGCTTTGACACTCCGTCAGTGGGCAGTGGAAAACCCGCACCTCTCACATACCTGAAGGGCCGTTGCCACGTGTGTTCAAGCAGGGCAGCGAGAAGCGTGCGCCACGTTCGGCCAGCCCGAAGACTCGGTTCTGCCAGGGTCGGACTCCACCCAGGGGCGGGGCGGAGCGGGGCGGGGCTGGGCTGGGCGAAGAAACTGACGTCTCTCCAGGCGGCAGCAGGTCACTTCCGACCAGAGCCCGCGACGGTGCCGCTCGTGGGCGCGCCTTCCGCTCCTCCGCTCGGGAAGGAAAGGAGGGAGGCTGCCCTCGCATTTTAGTACGATGACACGACTTCATGCTGCCGCCTCGCCTGTGTCCCGCCCTGTTCTTGTCCACTCCCCTCAATTAGTCCATTAGGTGCCGCGCCTGGTGATGTGCCAAGACGCTTGTTCGGAACCAGCTCACCGAGCAGATTAGATCTTCCGATGACAAAGTGGGGCGGCGGGGGCAACTGGGGAAAATAAACCACTCTGAAGCCTCCGGATGGGCACGGGGTGTTGCTTTGCACTCGCTGCATCCCAGCCCAAGGCTGAGGAAACAGCCGACTCCACTGGGGCAAAATGATACTCGAACTTGTTTGCTCGAGCTGAAATGGATGCAGCAATCCATGACTTCACTGAAATGTTGTTTTATGTCTATTTATCTTTATGCTTGAATGCATCAACATTAAGTGGCTGCACCAGTCTTGAATAAAATAGGGCATATATATATAACGATTCAAGATGCTGGAATAGTTAAAGAGATAACATCTGATCCAGTTCCCTTTAGGGAAAACTACACTGATAAATAGATCTGAGAACCACATTAATTGAAGCTTTGCTCTATGCCAATTCCTCTTTTGGCATGTGGTACAGAAAGCCTTCAGGAAAAAAAAACTCAAACTTTAAAGCATCCAAATATTCCCAGATGATAGAGTGGATAAAACGACCACTCCGTGGCTCAAATAAACACCTTTGCTTCCAGCAAACTTTTTAAAAAATGCTGATACTGGAAATCTGAAATTAAAACAGAAAATACAGAAACACTCAGCAAGTCAGGCTGTGTCTGGAAAGAATATCAGTTCACATTTCTGATCAGAACCCATCACGGTGCGAAATAGCACAAGTTCTTTCAGTTGCAGGGAAGGTGGGCAAGGCACAATCTGAACAAAGGGGACATATTAAAAAGGATGAGATGACATAAATAATCATGGCAAGAGAATCAGATTATTCTTTTTTGTCTATAAGTTGTTGCTGGGACCAGAAGTGTGGGATATGCCCAGAACGCCAGGCTGCAGGACTGAAAATTGGAGCCTAAAATCACATCGATGACAGGCAAAAATGGCCATTTCTGACACTGACAGAAAAATAGTTACCCAAAGCTGGAGAATTTGGCGTTGATTCTAGAAGGCTACAACACGAGATGAAGAAGTAAAGTGTAGGCAACCAAAAGCTTACAGTTACACGTGCAGACCAATGTTGTGAAAATGCTTTTACTTAGAGAGAAATAGTGGCCTTTACACCAACAAAATCGCTCACATATTTCCCTTAATGCCATGGAATCCTTTACCTGAAAGGGCAAATAGCATCTCAGATTTACCTCATCAGATTGTCTACTACCTCCTCTAGAAGTGCAATGCTCTGCAAAGTGAATATCTGATCTGTGATTGGTTTCTGCAGTGTTGAGGAGACCACATTTTGCATGCAGTCCACTTGGACTGGAAGAAGTACAAGTAAATCACTGCTTCACCTGGAAGATGTGCCTCATAGACAGCGTAGGTTCAAACCAGACTCAAAAGACTTGACTCCAGACAGTATCATGGAACAGTACAACATAGGAACAAACCCTTTGGCCCATGATATCTGTGCCAACCATGATGCCAATTTAAACTGAACGTGGTCTAAATCAGCCATTCTCACATATACATTGTTTTTACATCTTTATATGTATTTTATCGCCGTTCTTCATTCTTGTTACATCTCTTCATCTCTCCTTCTGTCCTGCAGACGTTCTTCAAATTCTCGTGCTTCCTCCAGATCCAAGAACAGCCTGTTTTGTTCCCCAGGGATAAATATTTTAAGCATAGCTGGATGTCTTAACATAAATTTATAATCTTTTTTTCCAAAGGATTGATTTTGCTGTATTAAACTCCTTCCTCTTCTTTAAGAGTTCAAAACTTACGTCTGGGTAAAAAAATATTTTTTGACCCTTGTATTCCAATGGTTTTTTGTCTTCTCTAATTTTATTCCTTGCCCAGTCCATTATATTTTCTCTTGTTGTAGATCTCAAAAATTTTACTAAAATAGATCTTGGTTTTTGATGTGTCTGTGGTTTTGGAGCTGGAGTTCTGTGTGCCCTTTCTATTTCCATTCCTTCCTGTATTTCTGTCATTCCCAAGACCTTTGGAATCCATTCTTTTATAAATTCCTTCATATCTGTGCCTTCTTCGTCTTCCTTTAGGCCCACAATTTTTATGTTGTTTCGCCTACTATAATTTTCCATTATATCAATTTTCTGAGCTAACAACTCTTGTGTCTCTTTAACTTTTTTGTCACTTTCTTCCAATTTTCTTCTTAAGTCATTCACTTCCATTTCTACAGCTGTTTCTCGTTCTTCCACATTTTCTAATCTTTTCCCTATTTCTGTCATGACCAGCTCTATTCTACTCACTTTTTCTTCTGTACTTTTCATTTTTATTTTAATTTCACTAAATTCTAATGTCAGCCATTCTTTTAATGCTCTCATTTGTTCTTGAAAAATTTTTTAATCTATATTCTGTCCATCTGTTTTACGTTCTATTTCTCTGTGTAGATCATGGTCTTCTTCCTCTTCTTCTGTGTCTGCACCTGTGTTTGTGTCTTCTTCTCTTCCTTGTATCTGTGTCTCTTCTGACTTTCCTGATGAGTTGCTTGTCTCACTTTGCTGGGCTTCTTCTTGCTGGGCTCCTTCTTGCTTGGCTTCTTGCTGTTGGTCCTCTTCTGGGCTACTCATCTGTTGGGCCTCCTGCTGCTGCTCTTCTTTCCTTTCACTCCCTTTCCTGTCACTTTCCTCTTCTTCCAGCTGAGAGCCCTGGTGTCGGGCATCCCTCAGCTGGTCGTGTTGTATTTGCCTGCTCTTCAGCTGAGCTTCCCTCCTGTCAGTGTTCTCCTTCTCCTTAGTAAGCGCACTGCGCCTGCGTGACTCCTTGCGCATGCGCAGTTGCGCACTTTTGTTTGGCTCAAAGAGCCATTTTTGCAGTCCAGCGGTCGGGGGGGGTCGTGACTCTGCGGAGTCATCACCAACCTCAGAGAACGGGCTCTCTTCTCCACAATGGCTCCCTATTTCTTCATGCAGGTAAGACCTTCTCCTTTCTCTTCCGGCATCTTTTCTTTTTTTCCCGTTGTTTTTACTTTTTCCTTCTTGGCTGCCATTTTCTTTCTTTTCTCTACAACTTTATCTTTTATTTGTTTTGTATTTCTTGAACTTTGTATTTTCTTCACTTTATTTCTTATTTTCTGGAGAGAGCTGGTATTCCCCTGCCGGCCACTACTCCATCATGTGACTCCTCTCTAAATCAGCCATTCTCAAAGGGTGCCACCCCTAGGGGACATAGCACATTTAAGTAAACTAGTTTCTTTTCACCTCATGTAAATAAATATTTTATGTATTTTCATGCAATCAGTAGGAGAGAAGTGCAGAAGAAACCAAAACTTGACTGCTTCACAGGAAAGGGGACACATAAACATTGAGCAGAGCCCTAAGGGGGCCATTGCCAAAAAAGGTTGATAATGGCTTATCTCTCTTTCTATACCCTGCCTATTTATGTATCTGTCCAAATTCCTTTTAAACTTTGCTACTATATGTGCTTCTACCATCTCCCTGACACCATGTTACAGACCAACTGGAAAATGCTTTTCAAATATCCTTTAAACTGTCCTCCTCTTGCTTAAACTATGCTCTCCAGTATTTTACATTTCCACCTTGGGAAAAAGACTCTGGCTATCGATCCCATTTATATCTCTTTTCATTTCACAAATGTCTTCAGTTCACCCCTCAGCAACCAAAGCTCCAGAATCCAATTCTAGAAGAGAAACTGAGTTAGATGAGATGATAATCCGACCATGAGAAATTGGAGCATAAATAGATTATTCAGCCCATAATGTTTGCCCTGCCATTCAATCATGAGTTGATCCATTTTTCCACTCAGCCCCACTGCCTGGCCTTGCTCCTCCCCATAACCTTTGATGCCCTGGCTAATCAAGAACCTATCAATCACTGTCTTAAATATGCCCACAACTTGGCCTCCACTACTGCATGTGGCAACAAATTCCACAGATTCACCACCCTCTGACTGAAGAAATTCCTCTGCATCTCTGTTCTAAGCAGCCAACCTTCAATCCTGAAGTTATGCCCTCTTGTCCTAGACTCTGCCACCATGGTAAACAAGCTTTTCTACATCTACTCTGTTCATGGTTTTAACATTTGAAATATTTCAATCAAACATCAAACATTCCTCATGTGACTACCTTTTCATTCCCAGAATCATGCTTTTGAACTTCCTCTGAACCCTCTTTAATGTGAGCATATCCTTTCTTAAATGAGGAACCCAAAAATGTTCACTATGCTCCAAGTGCGGTCTCACCGGTGCCTTACAAAATCTCAACATCACATCCCTGCTCTTATATTCTATTGTTCTTGAAATTAATGCCAGCATTGCATTTGCCCTCTTCATCACCAATTCAGCCTGCAAGTTTACCTACAGGGTATCCTGTACAAGGACTCCCAGGTCCACTTGCATCTGGGAATTTTCAATTTTCTCCCCATTTCTTCTACCAAAGTGCATGACCATATACTTTCCAAAATTTACCACTTCTCTGTCTATTCTCCTAATCTGTCCAAGTCATTCTGCAGTTTCCCTATTTCTTCAACACTACCTGCTCCTCCACATACCTTTGTATCAACTACAAACTTGGCCACTAAACCATTCATTTCATAATCAAAATATCTGATATACAACATAAAAAGTGGTCCCAACACTGACCTCAAATCTGAGACCTGATGTGCCATCCCAAGCAAAAGATCCCACAGCAATATTGGTAATTCTGGCAAATTCTTGTTATATAGTTATATAATTGCATAATGGGTGGCTCTGATAAGGATAAGGCTATTATGCACCAGCGACCCAGCTTGAAATCCGGAGTTTGTATGTTCTATCCATGACCCACGTGGGTTTTCCCCAGGTATTCCAGTTTCCTCCCACCCTCCAAAACATACAAGGTTGGTAGGTTAATGAGGTGTAATTGGGCAGCTCGGGTTTCAATGGCTGGAGTATGTTTTTATACCATGTTGTAAATAAAGTTTAAAAATTATAAATTTAATTCCTAATGTTTATTCCTTAACTAACTTGACTAAATGCATTTTCTTTTTCTTTGGCTTGGCTTCGCGGACGAAGATTTATGGAGGAGGTAAAAAGTCCACGTCAGCTGCAGGCTCGTTTGTGGCTGACAAGTCCGATGCGGGACAGGCAGACACGATTGCAGCGGTTGCAAGGGAAAATTGGTTGGTTGGGGTTGGGTGTTGGGTTTTTCCTCCTTTGCCTTTTGTCAGTGAGGTGGGCTCTGCGGTCTTCTTCAAAGGTTGTTTTATGGGATATATCTGTATAATTTGTATGTCACTGGGATCCTGCAGGTATTTCAGCTGAACAGACATGACAGGTTTAGAAACCGATTAGTTTCCACAATAAATAAGCCAGTAGTTTCTGATCTGGAAAGGGGTGGAAGATTTTTGAGGTGAAATTTCTTTTGAGAAACTTATAGGAGCTAAAACCATTCTGGGGCAGTCCTGGTCAGATATTTCCTGGACCTTTCCTCGAGTGGCCTCCAGCAAGTTACTTGAAGGTCATTGGTTGGTGCAGAACACATGGTGCAACATAATGGATATGTAGCTTGGCAAAGTAGATCGCTCATACATTTACAAGCCTGCCTTTCAGTTACATCATGTGCCCAGTGACCTTCATGAGTTTCAACCTTCTTTTTAGATGAGAGTTATTTACAACTGCCCCCTCACTCTGTTTTACTATTAATCAATGGAAAATTACATTATGTGTGTTCTCTAATGAGCGCAAGACACAGTATTGATTTTACATCCGGGTAAGAACAATGTCTTCACTATCCAAGTTAAGACATGAAGAATGACCACTTGGGGAAAGTGTATCTTACAACCTTGTCAAAGGGTTCAAATCCTTATTGCAGAATTGCAAAGCATGAAACTGCTTCTGATGGTGTTCCATAAACCAAAGCTATTCATTGATTTAGCACTTTATGGTCAAAAAGTCAAATTGCCTTGCACATGATTATTGAACTTAAAATTCAGTAACAGTGTTGAACCTCTTCAGTGCCTCACTCCATTCCATCCCTGATGTTTTTTTAATGCAATCTCCTCAGTTTATCTTTACAGTCCTGCCTTGATAATCACAAATCCATGCCAACCAATCTCCACTTCAACTAATCACTTCCTCACAGTTTCTTTCTGTTTTGTTTTTCTTTCCAGACCAACTACCCATAGATGTACATTCAAAATAAAAGCCACACGTTGAATATATTCTGTACACTGCTGACTTACTATAAATATTTGTCTTACTTGGAAGATCTGAATCTTGCAGTACAGGAGGAAGAAAATCAGCCTATTTCACACAGTGGATCATTTAAAGAGCTATCTAATTAATAAAACTCTTTCCCTTTTCTCCATTGCTTTCCAAATGTCTTGATTTTCTAGAATTTATCCAGTTTATTTTTTAGGTAAATGATTAATTTGCTTCTATCGGTCTTCTACTCTAGATCTTAACAACTTTCTGGGCAATAAACTAAGCTTTCCTCATTTACCCCTGGCTATAAACACAAATAGTGCAATAAGAACAGAGAATGCTCCTTAGGGAACAACTGTGGAGAGAGAAACACAGTCAACAACCTTTCATCAGATCCTCAACCAGCCTTTATATATCAAGGCCACATTGATAACAGGTCCAAGACAAATTTACAAATGGGGAGGGGTAAAGAGAGCTTCTGGCAAATAAAATGTTTACTGTGTTCCTTTCTTTACACATGCTGCCTGACCCACTGAGTGTTTCTAGCATGTTGACGCTTTCTCATTTCAGGATTTCAGCATTCACAGTATTTTGCTTTTGGATTTTAAAAATTGCTTTTCCTATTTTAAGCAGGGACTGACATTGTGGTGCAGCAGTGAAGGAATGGATCAGGCAACATCTGAAAGAGTTCAACCAGCAATTTTTATTTCCTAACCTGCTTCTCCAAGAAACAAATGACAGTATCTAAACTTGTACCTCAGCAGTGGTAATGGTGTGGTGTAATGGTAGGCAGCTTTGACCCTTACCAATACAACAATGGCTACTCTTCATAGCCATTTCATTGGCTAGAAAAGGCTTTGGGATGAAGTGAAACACAAAAGTCTCCAGACGCTGTGATTGCAGTAAAAACACAAAATTATTGGAGAATCTCAACAGATATCAAAACATAGGATATAAAGATATATAACTGACATTTTAGGCCTGAATCCTTCTTCAAGGTATACCTGAGTTCCAAATTAACCCAGGTCATAAAATAAGTCATAGGAATGTCTCCTCTACTTTTGCTTCACCTGTAGCAATCCTCTGACTACACAAACAAAACCATGTGTTAGTTTTGAATTCTGTAGCCTTTTGGCAACCAGGAACAAGACCTTTGTCAACATTCCCTCTCCAACTGTAGCACTGATACTACAAGCTCTAACTTGGCTGAAATAAATGCAAAGGGGTGGGGTGGGGGGGGGGTGGGGTGGGGGGGGGGGGTGGGGTGGGGGGGGGGGTGGCACTGCAGTGAACTGGGATTCATTGGTAGTGTGTTGTGCTGATTACTGGCTCCGTCCCCATCTGCTCACATATAACCCTGAATTCCCGCCTAAACCCAGAACCCTTCCAAAGACTACTGTGAGACCCTACCCATAGTTATAAGCTAATAAAAGTGTTTGTTCTCCCTCCAGTTGTGAAAACTTTTATTCATATTACAGGGGCGTGGCCATAACCTGCTTTTCCACTGAGCTCCACATTGAACCATTGGAGAGCCCACATTATCTTGCTGGGACATTTGAGTAATAGATGTTGAATTGCTACAAAACCAAATCCCATGCAGTAGCAGACAACAACTCTTCACTCCCAGAAGAACTCAATGCTTTCTGCACCTGACTTAACCACAGTAACAGCAAAGAACCGCCCCTCCATGCAGTCACGTCCCCTGATGATCCCATCCTGTCCATATCTGAGGATGATGTGTGTGCTGCCTTCAGGGGAGCCAATCCAAGGATGCATCCAGCCCAGACGGAGTACCTGGCTGAGTAATAAAAATCTGTGTTAACCAGCTTATTAGTGCATTCATGAATATCTTCAATGTCTCACTTTGGCAGGGCGTGGTACCCACTTGTTTCAAAAAAGCCTCAATCATACTGGTGCCCAAGAAGAGTTTAGTAACCTGCCTTAATGACAGGGGCATTGTTGTAGGGTGATACAGTTAGCACAGCGGTTAGCGCAACGCTGTTACAGCGCCAGCAATCAGGACCGGGGTTCAAATCCTGTGCTGTCTGTAAGGAGTTTGTACATTCTCTCTGTGTCTGCATGGGTTTTCCCTGGGGGCTCTGGTTTTCCCCCACCCTTCAAAACGTATCAGAGGTTGTAGGTTAATTGGGTGGCACAGACTCATGGAGTGAAATGGCCTGTTACCGTGCTGCATGTTAAAATCTTTTCCTCAGAACTGATCAGCAAACTCCAAGACCTGGGACTCAATTCCCCTCTGAGTAATTGGATCCTGGATTTCCTCACCTCTAAACCACAATGAGTGAGGATTGGCAAGATCATCTCCTCCACAATCTTCATCAGTACCAGAGCACCACTGAGCTGCATTCTTAGCCCCCTGCTCTACTCACTTTACATCTACAACTATGTGGCTCAGTATGACAATAACACTATTCATAAATTTGCCAACGATACCATGGTAGTGGGTTGTATAAAGAAAGGGGATGAGTCAGCAAACAGGAGGAGGATTGAAAACTTGGCTGAATGGTGCATCAACAATAATCTTGGACTCAATGTCACTAAAACTAAGCAGCTGATTGTTGACTTCAGGAAGGGAACTAGAAGTATACAATCCAGTAATCATTGGATGATCAGAGGAGGAGAGTATAAGCAAATTTAAGTTCTTGGGAGTTACTATCTTGAGGATCTTTCCTGGTCCCAACACACTAATGGCATCGTGAAGAAAACATGTCAGCACCTCTCCTTCCTCAGGAGTTTTCAGAGGTATGACTCCTGAAACACTGGCAAATTTCCAGATATGTGGTAGAAAGTGTGCCAACCAACTGCATCATGGTCTGGAATGGGAACACTAATATCCCTAAGATTAAAGCCCTCCAAAAGGTAGTGGACCCACCCTAGGACATCACAGACAAAACCCTCCCCACTATCGAGAACATTTTCAGGGAACACTGCCATTGGAGAGCAGCAGCAATCATCAAAGACCCACACCACCCAGCACACCCTGTTCTCGCTGCTACCATCAGGAAATAGGTCGAGATGCCACTAAATTCACACCACCAAGATCAGGAACAGCTGCTACCCTCCACCATCAGACTCCTCAACAACAAACTCAGGGACACATTTAAGGACTTACTTTTGCACTTAATTGATTTTTTAAAATTCTCTCTGTATTGCAGTTTATTTACATTCGTAATCTCTTTATAGTTCTTTCTTTCTTTATTTACATGTGTACGTTGTGTACAACTTTTTTTGTGCTACCAATAAGTGGTCATTCTGCCTCCCCCACAGGATAAAAAAAATCTCAGGGTTGTATGTGATGTCACATATGTACTCTGACAATCTAAAATTTGAATCTGAATTCAGACAACTGCATCAGCATAATTTGAAAACTATTAAAACCTATGTTGCTTTTGATGCATTCTGGAACACTTTATCACAAAAAATAGGAACAAGATCTTCTTTGGCTTACACAGATGTTTTGACCCAAGTATTTCTTTCTCACAGTAAATTCCATTCTTTTCTGATTTATTTAAGTACAGCAGTTGTGAAACTGTTTCAGATGCATCCCTAAGCTACTATTTAGGGAATTTTGTAACAATATAATAAAAAAAAATGCTGCTTTTATGTAACAATCTAACAGTGGAACTGACTGTCATCAAAAAAAGATTTCTATACTTTTCTTGGGTTGTTGATTTTTGGATGAGAAGGCCAAAGGTTTAAAAGTCCTTCCCCTAATACCTAAGAACATAAAATCTAAACTAATGTTCTGGTCCAAACTAAGTGAATGTTGATCTGTTGTCGTTGAGATGTTAAACTGAAACCCTGGGTTTGGCTTCAATTAAATGAACAATTCAACTTTAAGGGGAGACATGAGAGTTATCTCTGGTGCCGCATCCAACCTTACCCATCACTTAGCATTAGTAAATTATTTGGTCATTGCTGTACAAGGGTGCCTGCAGTGTAATAATTGTTTTTTTTGTCATTACAGCAAGAGGTATCCTCCATAAGTACATCATTGTATGTGCCCTTGCTGAAGGTGGCACATGGGTGCAAATCTTTCTGTGTCTCTGCAAAATGCTGACTCAAGTTTGCAATTCTGCAAGCCTCAGAAATATTTGTCACATCAAATAGACATTCCTCAGGTGAACCTCAGAGCTGCAGTAGGACCTGGTAGTATCAGAGAATGAGTAGTCTCCCCTGCCCTGTGCCAAAAGGTTGTGTGTTTCTTACTTTCTCGAAATTTCAAGACACAATTTACACAGACATGTCTGTGCAAAGCTATATGAGTGCTGCATTGTTGTAGAAGCTATTGTTTTGAGAAGAAATAAAGCTTGTTACCTATTTTTCCAGCAAAGTCCTATTTGTAATTTGCAATCAAAACTTCACTGTTGTTCACCTTAGTATAACCTATTCTCCTAATCTTCTTTTGCCAATTATTTTAAAAATGTATGCAAGACTCAAGCTCAAATTCCTGGCTGTGCAGAGGTGAGAGCAGGCAATGTTATTGGAAGGGCATTCTTCACAAGAGGCAGCAAACTGAGGCTATACTTACCTTGTCAGAAGAACGTTTGATCTTTCCTTGATTTAGGAGGAGGGAAACATTTCATCAGGGCGAACATTCATCAATCAAAAAGTAACTGAATGGCTGATGGGTATTTTGGCAGTGTGATCCTGAGGGGAGAGTGGTACTGATTTGTTATAGTAAGAAATAGCTTTCTAAATCAAAGTCAGATATACCAAAGAATTGGTGTTACAGCCAAAATTCATAACCTGAACATTAATAAATAATTATCAGGACATCAAGAGCTTCCAAGCTATCCTTCAAGCAATACTTTATTTGTTGTGATCAATATCTTCAATTAGCAAAAATAAAAAGTCAAGCAGAGCATATTCAAATTATACTTGTAGGCCCTTTGGCTGCTACAGTCCTTAAACATGGGCCATATTTAAATCCCATTCTTGGATGTGGGTCATTGTGGAACATGCAATAGTCAAGAATTGCGCCGCACAACTGCAAGTCTTTTCCTGTGCTTCTTCAAATTTTCCTTGGATTCCTCCTTCAGCCTTCATGTGCTACACCTCAAAGATCGAAAAGCTGTAACGCTTGTTGAAAATGTCACCCCATTTGGTGCGCCCTCTTATCCTAATCTCAGGTCTAATATTTCCCCCTTTTTCATCCATACTACCATTGAACCTACTTCCTCTACCCTTCTAAGTAATATCAGATCATTAAAGTCAACTACAAAAATAATCACCCTCCAATTATTTTGCCAATTATTTTCTGTCTGCATCCTCTAGCTGGCAAATTCACCTGCAGGTACAATCACTTCTCTTTACTCAAAACTTTCAATGCCCTTTAAACATGCACCTTTAATAATTGAACAAATAATTTGTGTCAATAATCCATTTGAAGTTAAATTGCAACAAACATAAAGTTCTTCTTTGCCTCTCCCTGGATTGTGACAAGTTTGATATGAGGTACAATTACACCTTATCATTCACTCTTAAATCTCAGAATTATAGCCACATTGAATGGCCTTAGTTTTTTTACTTCCCCTACAATTATTTTAAAACCTAAGCTAAATGTTACTAGCCATTGCCTTAATTATTTACTTTATCTTATTGCCTACCTCATGATTCCTGGTTTTATGCTGTGCTTGCTGGGTTTTTTTTAAAAATACCTTCGGAATTCATATCTCAGCAGTTCTGCATTTCGGAAATTCAGAAAACTGCTCCATGGGACCATTGTACTAAAGTAAAACCTTTGCAATTTTCCAGCTGCTGTGTAAAAAGTGTCCAGCAAATTCTGGAAAACCAATCCATCAGAGACAGTTAAATTAATCTGTTATTTCCAGGCATTGTGAAATGAATTCTACCTCTGCAAAGAAAGAGGGCATGTGACTGAAGACACATTTCCAATGTTGATGTAAAATTTTGTGGTAACAATATGCAAAGTCCCATGGGTTGACAAAATGTCCATGTGATCTTAAAGGTGAGACTACAATGAAATAAAGGTCGCAGAATGGCCAAATTCGGTCTCATCTGCAGAGTCGGGGTGAAATCCTTGCTTGGAATGTGCAGCAATGGGCAGGGAGATAAAGTGAGTGGAAGGGATTGAATTACCAAATACCCATAATGTAACTGAACAAGTTACATGTCACAGTGAGCTGAGTAATGTATCCCTGTTCAATTGCAAAGACACCCAAGCTAATGGGATTCCTGTCCACTGAGCTTATCACAGGAACTTTCAGGTTTACAGATGTCATTAGGCAGAGGTCAACAGCTAACAATGAACGTACTTCAAGGAGGTTTGCTTTCTCATACTTTGTGCACAGAGCAAACACTGTGAAGTAATTAAACTATGCCTCCAACTTGCATACCAGTCGCAATGCCTAAGACACAATTGATATTATTTTGGCAATAGACCAAAAATGGGAAATCATGGGTTGCAGAGCAAATACAACAGGCCCGTTTAAAAAATCTACACCCAACTTGAACTTGGATGCATTCACTCACTGTACTCCAAGTTAGAGTATTGATTTGGTAGAATGTTTTCAGAGCAGACCTACTTCCACAGAAGCTGAAAAGTGCTTCGTGGCCCACTGGGTATCTGAGGTAGAGTTGGATGTTCTGATGGAGAAGGCCTAGAGGAAATGTAAAGTTCTGCACTCACTGGGAAGGGAAGATTGCCACCTCATCAATCTACCATACCACCTTCTGCTGCGATTGTGTGTGCTCACTCATTTCCTCTTTCCATTTCTCACATACAGGAAGGGGTCAGCGAGACAGCCATGATCAACACATTCAATTTGCCTTCCCCATTAAGGTGTCGAAACACAACATTTACCCTTTTCAAATAAAGTCCCCAGAGAATTTCTGGCATAAATGCTAAATGCCATTGAAATCTTTCCAAAACCTAATTACTAAGACCTTGGCCTCAGCACCCAACCCTGCAGGCAACTGCAACAATTACTTCCCGTCCTGCAGACTAGTGAGGATTGGTGACAGCACCTCCTCCACAATCACTCTTAACACTAGTGTCCTGCAGCTCTATGTATACTATACTCCCTGCACATCCATGACTGTGCATCCAAACACTGCAGGAATTCCATCCATAAATTCACATTTGTCACCACCATTATAGGCTGGATCTATAATGTTTGAGAATAGAAGGGAGATAGAGGAACTATTGAGTTGGTTCCAGGACAACAACCTCTCCCTCAATGTAAGCAAGTCTAAGAAGCTGGTCATAGACTTCTGGCAAAGTCCCTCATCTACATCAATGGTGTTAGATCTGAAGATAGTAGGCAGCTTTAAGTTCTTTGGAGTAAAGATTTCCAACAACCAATTGTGGTCCAACCAAGTTAGCACAATGGCCAAAAGAGTGCAATAGTGCCTCTACTTCTTTAGAAGTATGAGGAAGTTTGGCATGTTACCAGCACCTCTCAACACCTTCTCCAGATACACCATTGAAAGTATCTTGGCAGAGTTCATCACTGTGTGGTATAGGTGTACGGATATGTTTTCCTCCATAGAATAGCATCTACCAATTACTGTATATATAAGGCTGGCCCGCCCACTAATGACATCCCTTAAATCTCCTCCCTTTTTGCCCTGGTCATAAATATCACGTTACCTCCCCCTTTCCTGCAGTCCTGTACCTGGATCTGGGCCAGCCAAAGTCTTGTGTGCATTAAAGCCTATTGTTCCTGCAGCCTATGACTCTGTGGTTATTGATAGAGCCTATCAATGGGAACTGCGCCTATGAGAGTGGGGTGCATCGTACCTGGGCATGGTGTCCAAAAGGGGCCCAAAACTCCTGGGCAAATCTGGGGAGACAGAGACCTCCTCTGCCCAATCTCACCTTCCCTCTTTCCCTCACAGCAGCAGGTGCATGTGCGATGGGCTCGAAATTTTAGCACAGCTAATGCACAGGTGCCTACTTCTGGCATGAATAGCAATGGCCACAGTGTTTTAATCATCAACTCCTCGTTGATTGGAGTAGTGCTCTGTCTGTGTGGCAGCAAAGTGGACTTTGGCCAGAATAGAAGGGAGGGAAGGAGGGCCAGAACAGGGGGAAGAGGGAGGAAAGCTAGTGGCATATCGTAGCCAGGCCAGAGGGAGCATTATCTCCTGCAGAAGGCACCACGTGACGGGTGCTGTCAGGGGGCTGGTGGCAGTGGAGTAGGTGGCGTTGGATGCTGTCCGACCGATCAGTGGCAGGCGCGGCTCCCAGACCCTGACCAGCACGGCTTCCAACCAGACCCTGACCAGCGCGGCTCTCAGAGAAGGAGCCAGGTGCAGATCTTTACTTCTGGAGCAGCGAAAATGGGGGGGGGGGGGCGGGGAGGGGGGTGCAGAAGCAAAGTAGCCGGGCACAGATTGGATCCAGGAGCGTACAGGAGGGACATGGGTACTGATGGACAGAAGGCGCCACTTTTGAAAAGTCTGAAACAATATGGTTAGATCATGTTGAATGGATAAAGCCTTTTGTCGCTCACTTGCCTGGCATTAAATTAGCACTGGAAGTCCTCCTTGAACTAAATTTGACAGACAAAACAAGAAATTAAGTCCATGGAGTTTTATTTTTTGCCTGTATGTTAAAGTCAGCTGTGTGGTACAAAATATTAGCTGACATAGATATTTGCAACAAGGTCATCCAAGCTGGATGCTGAAGTAGCAAACAGAAACATTGCATCAAACCTAAAGATAGAAATAAAACTTTGCCTTATTTGTGGTGGAATTAGGTTCAAGAGGGCAAGGCCACATGAGGACAGTACACCTGATGCTAATTTGGAGGAAATGAATGACAGATGAAATGCCAGAAGAGGCCTACTTCAGTAAGTGTGTGTTTTACATTTTGGTACACAATATTATAGCAGGATTAACTGTCCGCTTCAATGCTTTTAAACAGTTGGCAGAAAAATTTGATTTCTTGTGGAACTATCTCACCATGTCTGAAAGTGATGTGAAGAGAAAAGGTTTGTTTGTCTTTATCAGAGTAATGTCCTGCTGACCTTAATGATGATGATTTTGGAAAAGAAATACAAAATTTACCCTCAGTATATAAAGCAAATTTTGTAAATGCACAGTTAAAGCCATTAGATCTGTTGAACTTGTTAACAGAGTTCAGACTTGGTGACCTGTTTCAAAATGTTTGTGTTGGAAACATAGAAATATTAAAAAAAAACATAGAAACATAGAAGATAGGAGCAGGAGTAGGTCATTCGACCCTTCGAGCCTGCTCCGCCATTCAACGAGATCATGGCTGATCTTGAAGTTCAGTACCCCGTCCCCGCCTTCTCTCCATAACCTTTAATACCTTATACTGAAGAAATAGATCTAATTCCCTCTTAAATAGATTTAATGAACCTGCCTCTACTGCCCTCTGTGGCAATGAATTCCACAGATTCACCACCCTCTGGGTCAAGAAATTCCTCCTCATCTCGGTCCTAAATGGTTTGCCTATTATCCTCAAACCATGGCCCCGGGTTCTGGATTTTCCCATCCTTGGAAACATCCCATCTGCATCCATTCTGTCCAGTCCTGCCAGAATTTTATAGGTCTCTATGAGATCCCCTCTCCATCTTCTAAACTCCAGCGAGTACAATCCCAATTTGCGCAATCTTTCCTCATAAGTCATTCCTGCCATTCCAGGTATCAGCCTGGTGAATCGCCTCTGCACTCCCTCCATTGCAAGAACATCCTTCCTTAGATCAGGTGACCAAAACTGCACACAATACTCCAGGTGGGGTCTCACCAAGGCCCTGTACAGCTGCAGTAAGGTATCCTTGTTCCTATACTCAAACCCTCTTGATATGAAGGCCAACATACCATTTGCTGGAGAATACTATCAACAATTGCAGCAACAGGAGTTTCCGCAGAGAGGTGTTTCAGGAATGTCTTGTGGATTTGGCCAGGCTAAGAATTGAATCAGACCTTTTTAGAACAATTAATTTTCATGCTGTGATTCAAATGTTTTCACAAAAAAGAGGCCAGGAAAGCTCTCTTTTTAAAGTAAACACTAAGCCTATCTACCTTTTTTACTTTTTACTAATAATTCTGTCTTCTGATGTTCTGATCTGGATTGCAATATAAAAGGAGGCTTCAATATGAATTCTTACTCCTCATTTGTATAAACAAATGTGCTTTCTTCTCTTTGATCCTATTTTATTTATATTTATCATGGAGGGAGTATAGGTGCATAAGGCCTCAAATGTAGAAAATCAACAGAGTGCTCCAATCCACCCCTCATTCATCTTCCATACCATTTTTGGCCTTACAGGCTATTGCTCATGGCATAAAACCGTAGTGGATAAAAACAGGATGACTAATGGAGAAGGGAAGGGGATCTAAAAGAAACTTTGTACCCCTGATGAAATTCCTCTCAGAGCCCCTGGCTCAGCCCAAGACCCCACGAAATTGCAGAGTTGTGAATGCAGCTCAGACCAGCACATAGACCCCACCCTTACCTCTCCATCAACACTTCCCGCTGCCTTGAAAAAGAAGCTAAGTAGAAAAAGTCACTGTATATGTGTGAAAAAGAAATAGTGTATATCATGGCTAATGTGATTTATGGTGTGGAAAAAAAAAAGAAGCTAAGTAGAGAAGAATCATCCCACCACAGCCACACTTTCTTCTTCCTTCTCCCATCAAAAAGATTCTGGAATGTGAGATCACACATCACCACATTCAATGACAGTTTTTTTCCAATACTGTAAGACACCCGAATGAACGTCATACCAATTGTTCTAAATGATCCCTCTCTGTAACTGCACTGCCATATATTCTTACTCCAGTACAATGCAGGGGTTGACTCGCTGGATGCTTGCAAATTAAACTCTCACTGTACATCAATCTATGTGAAATAAAACTTGAATAAAGCATCCCAAATAATAAGCCAAAGTGCTTGAATCACTCGAAATTGTTAGCAAAAAGGAGATCCCTTCCCCCCCCCCTCAATTAGCATGCCATTAGAGAAGGAGATCCAGAATGGGAGTTGAGGCTATTACAATTGAAGACCCCCCCCCCCCGATTCTTAAGTAGTCAAAATTATCCCCATTGATATTTAACATGTCATATAACCATATAACATTTACAGCAGGGAAACAGGCCAATTTGGCCCTTCTAGTCTGCACTGATCCAAGTACCTTCCTCTAATCCCACTTACCAGCAATCTGCCCATATCCCTCCATCCCCCTCCTATCCATATACTTATCCGACTCTTTCTTAAATGACAAAATTGACCCTGCCTCCACCACCTTTCCCAGAAGCCCATTCCACACAGTAACCACTCATTGAGTAAAGAAGTTCCTCTTCATGTTACTCCTAAATCTTTGCCCGTCAACTCTCAACCCATGACCTCTTTTATCCATCTCTCCTACTCTCAATGGGAAAAGCCTTTCCACATCAACTCTATCTATCCCTCTCATTATCTTAAACACCTCTATCAAATCCCCTCTCAGCCTTCTATGTTCCAAGGAATAAAAACCTAATTTGCTCAATCTTTCCTTGTATTCCAGATGCTGAAACCCAGGCAACATTTTTGTAAATCTTCTCTGCACACTCTCTATCTTGTTAATATCCTTCCTATAAATCGGTGACCAGAACTGCACACAGTACTCTAAATTTGGCCTCTCCAATGCCTTGTACAGTTTCATTATTACTTCCCAACTCCTATATTCTATGCACTGATTTATATAGGCAAGCATACTAAAGGCCTTCTTCACCACCCTATCCACACGCGTTCCTACCTTCAGGGAACAATGCACCATTATTCCTAGATCTTTCTGCTCCACTGCATTCTTCAATCCCCTCCCATTTACCACATATGTCTTGCTTTGATTATTCTTTATAAAATGAAGCACCTCACACTTATCAACATTAAACTCCATCTGCCATCTTTCTGCCCACTCCTCTAAGCAGTTTAAATCCCTCTGCAATCTTTGAAAACCCTCTTCATCATCCACAATTCCCCCTATTTTAGTATTGCATATTTACTAATCCAATTTACCACCCCATCCTCCAGATCATTAATGTATATGACAAACAGCAATGGTCCCAATACCAAATTCTTTTTTTTTTTTTTTTTTGGGTTTTTTTTATTTTTGTTTTTTTAATTTTTTATTTTTCACACCATAAATCACATTAGCCATGATATACACTATTTCTTTTTCACACATATACAGTGACTTTTTCTCCCCCCCCCCCCCTTCTCCCAAGCCACCCCCCACCCCCCCTTCTCATCCATTTTAGGTATACAATCTAGGTTGCATTAAGCCAGTCAGACAATGTTGTCATTCAACAAAAATACACCAGAAATTCTACTGAGTCCATTCTTTTCTTTCCTTCTCCTTCCATCAACTTAGGTAATGTTTGTCCCCGGTAGGTTTTCGCTATTGTATTTAATGTAAGGCTCCTATACTTGTTCGAATATTTCAATATTATTTCTTAACCTATATGTAATTTTTTCTAATTGAATACATTTATTCATTTAAATTTAGTAGTTTCTTCCTTTTAATTTGGTTATGTATTCCATTAATATTTAAAGTCATATAGTTCAGCGTAGCCCTTTTATATTTTGTTTATCTTCTCTTTCCGTTTTTCCATCATTACCTTTCCTCCTTTTCCATTTCTGTTTTCTTATTTTCAACTCTTTATAAGACAACATTCCTACAACGTCCAACATTTTCCTTATTCTCCTATTTCTATCTTATTTATCCCAAATCTCCCCTTCCCCTCCTGAGTTGTCCTTTATCCCTTGTCGGACAACCACATCTCCCCTCTCCATTTGGATTTGCGAATCTACTCGCAAGCGTCAACTGATTTTGCAGTGACCGCTATTTCCCCCCACCCCGCCCCTCCAGAAAAGATTTCACTTTTCATATGTCACAAAGGTCACTCTTTTAATTCCCTCCTTATTCTCTCTATTCCATTACCTTCCCTTATTAATTCTTGTCTATACTATCTATATTTTCCTCTAAGTACAGATACTTTCACGTATGCACATTGTCTCTATTCACTCTTATACCTCTTTACCCGCATACATATCAATCGTGATCATTTTTACTCTCATTACCCGTCTTCATCCCTCAGTCTATTTTTGTCTTTACCCACATACATATCAATCGTGATCATTTTAACTCTCATTACCCGTCTTCCTCCCTCAGTCTATTTTTGTAATTGTTCTGCAAATTTTCGTGCTTCTTCTGGATCCGAGAATAGTCTGTTTTGTTGTCCTGGAATAAATATTTTCAATACCGCTGGATGCTTTAGTATAAATTTATACCCTTTCTTCCATAAAATCGCCTTTGCTGTATTGAACTCTTTTCTCTTCTTTAGGAGTTCAAAACTTATATCTGGATAGATGAAGATTTTTTGCCCTTTATACTCCAGTGGTTTGTTGCCCTCTCTTACTTTTTCCATTGTCTTCTCCAGTACCTTTTCTCTTGTAGTATATCTTAGGAATTTTACTACAATAGATCTTGTTTTTTGTTGTGGTTGTGGTTTAGAGGCCAATACTCTATGTGCCCTTTCTATTTCCATTTCTTGCTGTAGTTCTGGACATCCTAGGGTCTTAGGGATCCACTCTTTTATAAACTCCCTCATATTCTTGCCTTCTTCATCTTCCTTAAGGCCCACTATCTTTATGTTATTTCTTCTGTTATAATTTTCCATTGTATCTATTTTTTGAGCTAGTAGTTCTTGTGTCTCTTTAGTTTTTTTATTAGATTCCTCCAATTTCTTTTTTAAGTCTTCTACCTCCATTTCTGCTGCTACTGCCCGCTCTTCCATCTTGTCCATTTTCTTTCCCATTTCTGTTAAGGTCATCTCTATTTTATTCATTTTCTCTTCTGTGTTGTTTATTCTTTTTCTTAAATCCTTAAATTCCTGTGTTTGCCATTCTTTAAATGACTCCATGTATCCTTTAATAAGAGAAAGTATATCCTTTATCTTGCCTTTCTTTTCTTCTTCTATTTCACTGTACTCTTCCTCTTCCTCTTCTTCTTCCTCTGGGTTGGCCATCTGTTGTTTCTTTGGTGCCCTTTCCTTCTCTTCTTTCTTGTTTCTATTGTCTTCTGTGGTCTCTTCTTGCTGCAGGTGTTCTGCAGCTGTCGTTGCCGGCTGTGGAGATCGACTCCCCAGCTGGTCCCCCCTCCCGTCGGTGTGTTTTTTTTCATGCGCATCGCGCATGCACGAGGAGTCACGCATGCGCGGTTGCGCACTTTTACTCGGCTCAGCGAGCCATTTTTGTAGTCCATTATTTACCGACCTGAGGGAGCGGGTTTCTCTCTCCGCAGCGGGCCTCTTCAGACAGGTAAGGCCTTCACCTTTTTCCTCCTTTGTCTTCTCTTCCTCTCTTCTTACCGTTGCTTTCGATTTTTCTTTTTTTGTCGCCATCTTCTTTCCACCTTTATACTCACTTTTCTGTAACTTTTATTTCTGTGCCTTTGTGTTTTCCTTTGTTTTTCCCGACTTTTCTGGAGAGGGCTGGAGTTCACCGTCCGGCCACTACTCCATCACTTGACTCCTCCCAATACCAAATTCTGAGGTACACTGCTTGTCACCAGACTCCATCCTGACAAACAATTATCTACTACTACTCTCTGGCACCTTCCTTCCAGCCACTGTTGAATTCATTTGACTATCTCCAAATTAATACCCAAAGACTTAGCCTTCCTAACTAACCTCCCATGCGGAACCTTATCGAAGGCCTTACTGAAGTCCATATAGACAACATCCAATGCTCTACCCTCATCAACATTCCTAGTCACCTCTTCAAAAAATTCAATAAGATTGGTTAAACATGACCTTCGACTCACAAATCCGTGTTGAGTGTCCCTGATCAGACCCTGTCCCTCCATATACTTATATATACTTATATATACTATCTCTAAGAACACTTTCCATTAATTTACCTATCACAGACATCAAACTTACAGGCCGATAATTGCTAGGCTTGCTCCTTAAACCCTGTTTAAACAAAGGAACCACATGTGCAACACGCCAATCCTCCGGCACTATACCCGTCTCTAATGACATTTGAAAAATCACTGCCAGAGCCTCCGCTATTTGCTCACTAACTTCTCTCAAGGTCCTGGGGAAAATCCTGTCAGGACCTGGAGACTTATCCACCTTTATATGTTTCAAAAGCTCCAGTACTACCTCTTTCTTAATCACTATAGTCTCCATGTATATACTGGCTTTGCTTCCTTTACCCTGAACAGTTCAATATCCTTCTCCTCAGTAAATACTGAGGAAAAGAAATTGTTCAAGACCTCCCCCATCTCTTTTGGCTCCACACACATTTGTCCTTTCTAATTCTCTATTGGACCAATTTTATCTCTCACTTTCCTTTTGCTATTTACATATTTGTAGAAACCCTTTGGATTTTTTTTTACCCTGCTTGCTATAGCCACCTCATACCTTCTTTTAGCTTTTCTAATTTCTTTCTTAAGATTCTTTTTATATTCAATATAGAACCCAAACATCTCCTTTTTCCCTGTTTCTTATATTTATTGTAGTACTCCCTCTTTTTTTCGAACCAAGTTTCCAATATCCTTTGAGAACAATGGCTCTCCCAAACTTTTGACCTGACCTTTCAACCTAACAAGTTTATAAAGATTTTGTACTCTTAAAACCTTTCCTTTAAAAGACCCTCCATTTCTCTATTAGATCCTTCCCAGAAAACAAATTGTCCCAATCCATCCCTTGTAAATCCTTTCGCATCTCCCCAAACCTAGCTTTTCCCCACTCAAAAACCTCAACTCTGGGCCCAGACCTATCCTTTTCCATAATTACCTTGAAGCTAATGGTACTATGACCACTGAACCCGAAGTGCTCCCCCACACATACCTCTGTCACCTGACCCATCTCATTCCCCAACAGTAAATCCAACACAGTTCCCTCTCTAGTTGGTACCTCCACGTATTGATGTAAAAAGCTATCCTGAATACATTTTACCAACTCCAATCCATCCAGTCCTTTCACGGAATGGGTTTCCCAATCAATATTCAGAAAATTAAAATCCCCCGTAATCACTACCCTGAGCTTATTACAAATATCTGCTATCTCCCTACTAATTTGTTCCTCTAATTCGCGTTCCCCATTCGGTGGTCTATAATACACCCTTATAATTGTAACTTCCCCTTTCCCATTCCTCAATTCCACCCAAACAGCCTCCCTGGACGAGCCTTCTATTCTATCGCACCTAAGCACCGCTGTAATATTTTGTCTAACAAGTAGTGCAACCCCACCCCCTCTTGTCTCCCCCCTGGTTCTATCACACCTAAACCAACTAAATCCAGGAATATTTAGCTGCCAGTCACATCCTTCCTGTAACCATGTTTCACTAATCGCTACCACATCATAATTCTAAGTGTCAATCCATACCTTCAGCTCATCCACCTTCTTTACAATGCTCCTAGCATTAAAATATATGCATTTTAGAGATTTCCCACTTTTTACTTCCTTTATGCCCCTATCTTTACCAACAGCTCTCTTATGATCTTTTGCAATCGACCTCTGTCCATCTTTGTATAGAGTATCCCCCTTTTCTATCACCTGTCTTTCCCCCCTCAAACACTGTCTACAAGCTTTCTCTGATTACATTCTAACCTTCTCCTTGCTGTTCTCCTTCATTTGGTTTCCTCCCCCCAGCCATTCTAGTTTAAATTCTCCTGAGTAACCCTAGCAAATGTCCCTGCCAGAATCCTGGTCCCCCTGGGGTTCAAATGCAACCCGTCCTTTTTGTACAGGTCACACCTACCCCAAAAATGGTCCCCGTGATCCACAAACTTGAATCCCTGCCTTTTGCTCCACCCCTTCAGCCATGCGTTCATCCTCCATCTCATTCTATTCCTGCTCTCACTGTCGCGTGGCACAGGCAGTAATCCCGAGATTACTCCCTTTGTGGTTCTTCTTTTTAACTCTCTACCTAACTCCCTGTACTCATTTTTCAGGACCTCTTCTCTATTCCTCCCTATGTTGTTGGTACCCTCATCTACCGTGACTTCTGTCTCATCTCCCTCCCCCTTTAGGATGTTCTGGACACGAGCAGCAACATCCCTGGCACCAGGGAGGCAAACCACCACCCGATTCTCCTTGCTCTGTCCACAGAATCCCTTATCTGTACTCCTGCCTATCGAGTCTCCTATGACTATTGCCCTCCTCTTTCTTTCCCTACCCTTCTGAGTCTCAGAGGCCAACCCAGTGCTAGAGGCACAGCCACTGACGCTTGCCCCAGCTGGGCTGTTTCCCCCAACAGTACCCAAAGAGGAGTACCTGTTGTTGAGTGTCACAGCCACCTTACTATTCCTCTTCCCTCTCCTAACCGTGACCCACCTGTCCTCCTCCTGTGGCCCTGGTGTAACCACCTGGCTGTAACTCCTATCTATGACGACCTCACTCTCCCTGACCAGAGTAGGTCATCAAGCTGTAGCTCTAGTTCCCTATCACGGTTCCTGAGGAGCTGCAGTTCAGCACACCTGGTGCAGATATGGACGTCAGAGAGGCTAGAAGACTCCATGACTTCCCACATCTGACACAGAGAACAGCAAACTGCTCTTACACTCATCCCTTCTCTCTCCTCCTTCCTCAAATAAGTAGAAATTATTAAAGAATATGAAAGCAATTAAACAGTTTTACCTTCACTTGACAAGCTCGACCTCAGCCTCTGCTCACCAAAGCCTGAATTCCCCAATCCTTCCCTGTCCACTCACTCTCTGGCTACATATTCACATTCAAGGTTCCTTGAATGTTTAATTAAATCCAACAAATGCACAATCTTTGGAAACCAGATGAAATTTGTTTTCCATAAATGATTCTGCCAGTTTCCCTGCAACTTCTGTGAGAGATCAGGAACACAGTGGTTACTTCTGGTGGTCTGTTTATCACATCATTAAACAAAGTTGGAGGCCATTTGGCCCATAAATGTGCTGGCTTTCTTCAAGGACTATTCAAATAGTCCCCATTTCCCTGGATTTACCTTCTATCCCAACCCCACCTTTTAAAATTCCCAATACATTTCAGGAAGCCCATTCTTTGCCAAATGTTAAAATTCTGTGGATGCTGGAAATGTAGAAATAAAACAAAGAATTTCCCAATATATGTAGAGGTAGAAAAACATCAATAATTCAAAATGTAATCGCTGTAACCGCCCACAAACAGGCATACTTAGGGTATGGCAGGAAGGGCACATACCCGGGGTGCCACTTGAAAGGGGGGCGCCACTGTCTTCGCCTCGCCTCGCCCGTCCAATATCGAACTCCCGAAGTCACAACTCTCTGTGTTAAAAAAAAATCCCCAATGTCTCCCCTAAACCTTCCTTCCTTCACTTTGTACAGATGTCCCGATACCCAGGAGACACATCCTTCCAACCTGAGCGCTCGATGAGCTGGTCCCCACACCAACCCTCCCCTGCATTGCCTTGTCCCATCCGATCTGTCGCCCGCACCCACATCAATCGTGTCATTTGGGGCAGAGACACTTGACCCAGTTGCCCCAGGGAGAGGATCCTCCGTGGGGGTGTGGATGTTTTCAACCTTAGCCCGGCACATCAACGTGCCTGGAAAACAGACCCAGTGCCGCTGTGCTTTTAATGGTTCCAACTCTCCCTTTGAGAGAATCTCAACATTCCTTGGCGCAGCCTTTGCCAAAACCTCACTTAATCTCCATGAAGATCACTTGCGCATTAGAATCGTTGGGTTAATGCAGAATTAAACCCGTTAGTGACAAACAACATACATTCACTTTGAGTTTGGACATGAACTGAAATCGACACCTTTCACCTTGACAGGCAAGGATCACGGTTAGTATTAGCCAAATTTTAAATAAATCCAACAGAGAGGTCCTTTCTAACAGCAAGAACTGTGGTAAAGTGATCCCATGGATACTTTTGTTTTACTTTTTACAGCTTATCGAAGTCATTAAAATTTCCCCTTTATACTCTGTTTCAGTGTACACAAGGACAGTATTTATAATATTCCCCCGAGCCCCGGCCGTCCTTTGCCACCCCCCGCCCCAAACTCCCGATGACCGACCGCCTCGGTCTTGCTGATTCTCCCTCCCCCATCCTGCACAGGAGTCATATGATTTATTTCCTTCCGCAAGGAAGGATCCCCCTGCCTCCGTGCTATGTCGGAAATCCATGCCAAGAAACGATCCCCCTGTTAGAAAACCTGAGGAGAGATCTCCGGCGCTCGGTGGCGCATGGAGCGATGGCAGACCTACCCTCCCAGAATTCCGTGCGACAGAGAAACCCCTCCTGGAGTACTCGATGCATATTGCCCTTTCATTATGCCAACACAGACTGAGACACAGGGGGTTTAGAGGAAAAGGTTCCTTGCCTGCCCCCTCTCTCTAACTCTTCCCCCTCCCTCCCTCCCCATCGCCCTATCCCCCCCTCCCCACCTTTTCTCTCTTCCTGGGGAGGGGGGGGTGCCCAATTTCAGTGCTTGCCTTAGGCAATATTTTCCCTCGATACACCACTGCCCCACAAAGCAACATTATAGAGATGAAATCATTGAAATACTGCATTCATCATTTTGCCACAAATTTCAAAAACAGTAAATGCCAGTCACGAGTAAGGTTTAGGCTTTTTGGTTCGTGGTTTTGAGACACTCTGATGCTGATCCTGTGATGTCCAACAGAAGCATGACAATCAAAATATATCTCCAGCAATAGCTGCAATCACATTGTCTGAGTCACAACTGGTATTGCTCACTTACAGAGGCCAAGCTTTCAGTCGCCCCTGGGACCCAGGTGCAATCACTGGGGCAAAGGTGCTGGATGCACTTTTTAAATTGCAGAGGGGTCAACCCATTAAATTGCCAACCCCTGACGACTTAAGGGGGATCCCGCTCCCACAATGACACAACAGGCACTCACTGGAAGTATTGCCAGATGCTGGCTGCCCAGTGACGCTGGCGTCAGCAGAATAAATGGGTCGGCCATTTTCCTGTTCAAATCAGCGTGGATGAGACCTAGGTAAGTTTAACTGGGTTTCCTGACTACTGCTAAAGTAGGTGAGAGACCTGCTTGGGTTCCGATGGGGTTGACCTGGTTGGACCCTTCTAATTGCTGTGTAACTGGGGCACTAACCAGGGAAATTAACCCCATTTTACATGGCAGTTTAAAAGGGCCTAATGATGCTAATGGTTCAGAGTTTAAATGATCAGGCACATCTGAGGGCCATTATAAGTTGAACATTGCCCAACTCTCTGCAAAACAAATTTCAAATTGACCAACTTAAACCGTAACCCCAGCCACCACATTACTAACAGGTGATTTCAAATCAATGTGATCTGAGAAACCAGAAGAAATCTTGAAAAACAGAAGTACTTTAGCATCCTTTAATTCAGAAACAAGCAGAGAAACAAGAAAGACTTTGGTTGCAAGACAACAGCCATGACAGGAACATTTCAGGGAAGTACAAGGACATGAGCATTGCATTATGGTCAAACAAGCCTTCCAGGTGAGAATGTAAAAGTCATATTTATCAAAACTGGATGGCTTCCCAAATTTAAAGGTTGAGATTTCACTAACTTCTGCAAGCAGCAGTGGCAAAGAGCTAAGTTTGATGTTTAGCTGATCTCAGCAGAGACAGTCTGCAAGAACCCCGAGAGTCTAGGTAGGTCTACCTCCCGTTGTGAGAAAAGTGCCATCCCTGGTTGTGTCCAGTAATCCACTGGTCAATGGTGGCTCACAGGTTGTTGTTGGTGGGGTAGTGGTAATATCATTGAATGCCATGGCTATGTGATTGGATCCCTTGACGAGATGTCATTTTCTGGCACATTATGAAGCAATGCTCCTCACTTTTCATATCACTAGGTCTTGTTGCATACAGGTGTGAACAGCTTCATTTGCTGAGCAATTGGTATAGAGCTGAATATTGTGCAGGCATCACCAAATATTCCTACTTCTGACCTTGTGATGGGAGAAAGATCATTGGGCTGCGAACACTGTCCTGAGGAATCCTGCAGTAATATTCTGGGCTCTTGATTATTGACAACCACCTTCCATTGAGTTATGCGTGACTCCAACCATTAGAATGGTTTCCCTTTAGGACTATTGTAATTGACTTTATCATGCCCTTTAATGTCACATGCATTCCGATAGTACCTTGACATCCAGGGGACCCTCACCTCACTGCTGGAATTCAGCTCCAGTCAATTTTCCAACCCTGATGTAATGATATTGGGAGTCAAGTCTTCCTGGCAATACCCAAACATGGCAACTATGATTGCTTCTTTCACTTTGCTGATGTGAATGAACCAACTGAGTAAGATCTTTGAATAATATTGAAGAGCAACATTGAACCATACATCAGCTCTAAATTGATGGAGGATTTTCTGGGCAATGGCCAGAGTTTCACAAAGAGTTTTGAGCCATTCTCTCAAGATCACTAGCCAGAAGGTTGACTTACTGAAATTTACAGCTTCCACTTTGGTAGGGAGCATTCTGAAGGATGGGGCCTTTAGTTGCCTTCCCAAGATCGTATTATATGGCGAGCTCTCCACTGGCCACCGTGACAGAGGTGCACCAAAGAAAAGGTACAAGGACTGCCTAAAGAAATCTCTTGGTGCCTGCCACATTGACCACCGCCAGTGGGCTGATAACGCCTCAAACCGTGCATCTTGGCGCCTCACAGTTTGGCGGGCAGCAGCCTCCTTTGAAGAAGACCGCAGAGCCCACCTCACTGACAAAAGGCAAAGGAGGAAAAACCCAACACCCAACCCCAACCAACCAATTTTCCCTTGCAACCGCTGCAATCGTGTCTGCCTGTCCCGCATCGGACTGGTCAGCCACAAACGAGCCTGCAGCTGACGTGGACTTTTTACCCCCTCCATAAATCTTCGTCCGCGAAGCCAAGCCAAAGAAGAAGAGTTTCTTTGGGGAAGAACCAAACTCTAATCCAAGATGTGGATCTTCTGGAACAAGCCTGATGGGGTAGATCCAATCCCAGGGAGGATATACTGTATATAAAATTATACAAGAAATTCTGGTTGGTAATTGCCCACTAGCTGTGAAGATGGTGAAAGTAAATACAAGACTAATGCTCAAAGGTAATTTTATACATTATTGAAAAGGAACATTTGTAGGGCAGTGGAAGTGGCAAAAGAAGAAGGAGCAGAAGAGAAAGTCTAATTGCATTGCTCATTCAACAAGCTTGCACAAGCACGTCATTGCCATAAGAGAAAGGTACAGGAGCCTAAAGATGAGCACTCAACGGCACAAGGTCAGCTTCTTCCCCGCTGCCATCAGATTCCTGAATAATCAATGAACCAGACCCTGCCTTACTTTTCCTGCACTATTATTTTTTTTATATAGTAATGTCATAAGGTGGTTATAATATGTATGTTTGCACTTTGATGCTGCCACAAAATACCGAATTTCATGACTTGTTTGTGACAATAAATTCTGATTCTGATTAAGTGCCAGGTTTCCTGTGATCTGAGAAACCTGGTCGAACAAGGTTAAACTACATGGACGAGTTACAGCCTGGATGTGCAATCCAAATAATCTGTCTGCCTCCAAAGAGCAGGATAGCTGCCAGCTTTTACTTGTGCTTCAATTAGCTCCAGAACTGGGCAGATATGAATGAGGTTGAGGAATATTAAACCTCTTATTTTTGTCCAACCCTCACTTATTTTCAAGAGTTGGCAGTCACCTAAAGTATCATCAAATAAAACACCACAGAAGTTAACCATTTGTTGTAGCTCCTTGACGGAGCAAATGAACTAAATAAACTCATTATTTTCACATATTAAATTCTCCTCTCAACATTCCTCTCAAATCAGCTGCCACTGTCTTCTCAGGCACACTTTCCAGCCAATAACAGTTGAAAACAAAATCTAATTTTTGCTTCGGCTGTCTTTTCAAATATTTTAAAACTATGTCATCTGGCTGTTTGTTCTCCCGCAGATTAAGTCAATTCTTCCCCATCAATGTTCCTCCAATTTTAAACAGATTATATGTCTTTCATATTCACAACTTGCACTTGATACTGAGACATCAGAACTTGTTTTCCAGCAAAGTGTTGAATAAAATTATGCAGAGGCATTTCAATCATTAACTCCATACAAAGCTCACTTTGGTTTCGGCATAACAAAATTGCTCTGGATACTTGGATTATTCTTTAGAGGAGAGCAAACTAGTATGGATAGCCACCTATTTACTGTAAGTGAACAGAGGACTTCACTGAGATGATACCAGCACAAACTCCATATCTCAGTTGGGTTCTGATGGCCACTTTCCATACCATCCTCACCTCCGCAGCCACATCCTCCTTATCAAAGTGTTGGGAGTACAGTGAGGTTAACAAAGTGAATTCCCACAAATCCTCTTCCTGCATGGTAGGGGAATCCAAAACTCAAGGGCATGAATTTAAGGTGAGAGGGAAAAGATTAAGAGACTTGAAGGGCACCTTTTTTCCACAAGGCGACTGGTAGGTATGTGGGATGAACTGCTAGATGAAAGGGTGGAGGCAGCTACAATTACAATTTTCAAAAGATATTTAGAAAGATACATGAACAGGAAAGATTTGGAGGAATATGGGCCAAATGCAGGCAAAAGAGACAAGCTCAAGTAGACAACTAAGTCAGCATTGCCAGTTAGATTGAAGAGCCTGTTTCCATGCTGTAAAACTGTATAATTGAAAATGTTCAGAAATTGCAACAAATTGCTAATCACGTTGTTATCCCTAATTAAAAAAAACAATAGATCAGGAGCATGAACAGGTCAAATAGCATGGACTGAATGGACAAAATACCCTCCTGTGTTGTAATGTGCAGGTAAGGAAGTCATTGGTTTTGCAATTGTAAACTGCAATTTACATGCTGTGTGGGGAACAATCTATTCACTCACAAGAACTAGGTATTACAGGCAAGGCCAACATTTAATGTCCCTTGATTCACAGTTATGCCAATTCATTAGCAAAATAGAAAATTTGTAAACCTTTAAATCAAAAGCATTCTGTACAGCAGAGATTTAGTAGCAATGATCAGATCTGAGGGATCTTATGTAGAGCATGTACTAAGACACTAAATTTCCACCATCTCTTGTACCAATGATTTGCATTTATTATCATACAAAGTGGTAAAATGCCTCACAACACTCAGTGTCACAAATGGAAACACTTGTGCTGATGACTAGTCTTGAATTGTGAGAGGTGGAGACAGAGAGTGGGACTTCCTGAAACTAGGGCTTTGGCAACTGATAGCACAGCTGATAAAGGGGATAACTTAAACCCACAGGTGGGAGAATGCAGGAAATACAAGAAACAGAAGTCTTGTAAGTTTCTTTGGTGACAATCCTCCTTTCAGTCCAGAGTCTCCATGTATCTCACCCCATATTTTAACCATATTTTAAAATGGAGTTGTCTGTCCTGCTGTCTATAATTCTGGAATTCCATTGATACATGAGATCATTATTCACGTTCTCTTTTAGAGAGTGCAATCTAATTTGTGCAAAGGAGGGGTATCATCCCTCACAAAAAATGAAGAAATGAATCTTATCGTTCAAATAATACTTTTTGAAACTAGGCAATTGGATGCCTCCTAACCTATAATTCCATGTTAACTTTTCCATGGATAGTCTAGGTACCTACTGTCCCAAATAAATTGCTCAACATGCTTATTAAGGGTTTAAAAAAAGGTTTGAGGTCGTGGAATTGGCAAGGACTGGAAAAGGTTCTGCAATCTTGGCAATATTCATCTTTACACAGTTGACCCTGCCAATTAGAGTGATGGGCAGATTCATCCATCTATTCAAGTCTTCTTCAATTTTACTAAATAGCAGAAGGTAATTGAGTTAGTATAAATTTTGAAGATCATCATTCACTATTATACGACCCGAGGGCCATTTGAATGGACTTGTTTGCTGGTACTCAGTGTGATCAAAATTTGTTAGTGGGATGATTTTACGATTTCCCCAGTTTACCTTGTATCACAAAACTTCGTTGTAAGCTTTTAATAGAATCTGTAATTTAGTAAAGGGAATTAATCAGATCTGTTAAATACAGTATGACATCGTCTGGCATAAGATTAATTTTGTGGTATGTTTGATCCACAATAAAACCCTTTATCTCCGGGTCTTGTCTAATTGCCTCTGCCAAGGTCTCAATAACCAAGACAAAACGTCCTGGAGACAAGGGGCAACCCTGTCAGCTTGATCTACTCAAAGGGAACGCTGCCAAGATCTGTCCATGAGTGGCAACTCTAGCTTTGTATTTGTAATAAAGAATTTTAACCCAATTAATGAACAGTTGCCCAAATTTCAAGCTTGGCCAAGACTCTAAATATGGCCATTCCAGCCTGTCAAAGGCTTTCTCAGCATCCAGAGCCCAGCGACACTTGGTTCAGCCTTAGACTTTGCATAATGGGTAATACTGAAGAGCTTACAAAGGTTGTTGGCTGACCGATGTTTTAAAATAAAGCCACTTTGGTCTGGATTTATTACTTTTGGCAGGTACTGTCCAAGCTTGTTTGCCAAGGTTTAGAAATCAATTTCTAATCTGAGTTTAGTAATGAAAATGGGTTAAAATGAGAAGCATTTCAATGGGTCCCTGTTCTTTTTATGAATCACAGTAATTATGGCAGTAGAAAATGATTCAGGGGGAGTTTGGGTTTTAAATGCCAAGCTCAACCTTCACTTCAAGCCAAAGCCCAGGAACAATAAAGCCCCCAGAAAGAGGTTCAATGTTGGAAAACTGCAGTCAGACGAAGCGAGAGGAAACTTCCAGGCAAACCTCAAAGCAAAGCTCGACGTTGCAACCCGCCTCCCGGACCCGTCCCCTGAAACCCTCTGCGATCAGTTGAAGACTACCATACTGCAATCCACTGAAGAGGTACTGGGCTTCTCCTCCAGGAAAAACAAGGACTGGTTTGACGAAAACAGCCAGGAAATCCAGGAGCTGCTGGCAAAGAAGCGAGCTGCCCACCAGGCTCACCTTACAAAGCCGTCCTGTCCAGAGAAAAAACAAGCCTTCCGTCGCGCATGCAGCCATCTTCAGCGCAAACTCCGGGAGATCCAAAATGAGTGGTGGACTAGCCTCGCCAAACGAACACAGCTCAGCGCGGACATTGGCGACTTCAGGGGTTTCTACGAGGCTCTAAAGGCTGTGTACGGCCCCTCACCCCAAGTCCAAAGCCCGCTGCGCAGCTCAGACGGCAAAGTCCTCCTCAGCGACAAGATCTCCATCCTCAACCAATGGTCAGAACACTTCCAATCTCTTTTCAGTACCAACCGCTCAGTCCAAGATTCCGCCCTGCTCCAGCTCCCTCAACAGCCCCTAAGGCTAGAGCTGGATGAGGTTCCCACCCTGGATGAGACATATAAGGCAATCGATCAACTGAAAAGTGGCAAAGCAGCAGGTATGGATGGAATCCCCCCAGAAGTCTGGAAGGCTGGCGGCAAAACTCTGCATGCCAAACTGCATGAGTTTTTCAAGCTTTGTTGGGACCAAGGTAAACTGCCTCAGGATCTTCGTGATGCCACCATCATCACCCTGTACAAAAACAAAGGCGAGAAATCAGACTGCTCAAACTACAGGGGAATCACGTTGCTCTCCATTGCAGGCAAAATCTTCGCTAGGATTCTACTAAATAGAATAATACCTAGTGTCGCCGAGAATATTCTCCCAGAATCACAGTGCGGCTTTCGCGCAAACAGAGGAACCACTGACATGGTCTTTGCCCTCAGAGAGCTCCAAGAAAAGTGCAGAGAACAAAACAAAGGACTCTACATCACCTTTGTTGACCTCACCAAAGCCTTCGACACCGTGAGCAGGAAAGGGCTTTGGCAAATACTAGAGCGCATCGGATGTCCCCCAAAGTTCCTCAACATGATTATCCAACTGCACGAAAACCAACAAGGTCGGGTCAGATACAGCAATGAGCTCTCTGAACCCTTCTCCATTAACAATGGCGTGAAGCAAGGCTGTGTTCTCACACCAACCCTCTTTTCAATCTTCTTCAGCATGATGCTGAACCAAGCCATGAAAGACCCCAACAATGAAGACGCTGTTTACATCCGGTACCGCACGGATGGCAGTCTCTTCAATCTGAGGCGCCTGCAAGCTCACACCAAGACACAAGAGAAACTTGTCCGTGAACTACTCTTTGCAGATGATGCCGCTTTAGTTGCCCATTCAGAGCCAGCTCTTCAGCGCTTGACGTCCTGCTTTGCGGAAACTGCCAAAATGTTTGGCCTGGAAGTCAGCCTGAAGAAAACTGAGGTCCTCCATCAGCCAGCTCCCCACCATGACTACCAGCCCCCCCACATCTCCATCGGGCACACAAAACTCAAAACGGTCAACCAGTTTACCTATCTCGGCTGCACCATTTCATCAGATGCAAGGATCGACAATGAGATAGACAACAGACTCGCCAAGGCAAATAGCGCCTTTGGAAGACTACACGAAAGAGTCTGGAAAAACAACCAACTGAAAAACCTCACAAAGATAAGCGTATACAGAGCCGTTGTCATACCCACACTCCTGTTCGGCTCCGAATCATGGGTCCTCTACCGGCACCACCTACGGCTCCTAGAACGCTTCCACCAGCGTTGTCTCCGCTCCATCCTCAACATCCATTGGAGCGCTCACACCCCTAACGTCGAGGTACTCGAGATGGCAGAGGTCGACAGCATCGAGTCCACGCTGCTGAAGATCCAGCTGCGCTGGATGGGTCACGTCTCCAGAATGGAGGACCATCGCCTTCCCAAGATCGTATTATATGGCGAGCTCTCCACTGGCCACCGTGACAGAGGTGCACCAAAGAAAAGGTACAAGGACTGCCTAAAGAAATCTCTTGGTGCCTGCCACATTGACCACCGCCAGTGGGCTGATAACGCCTCAAACCGTGCATCTTGGCGCCTCACAGTTTGGCGGGCAGCAGCCTCCTTTGAAGAAGACCGCAGAGCCCACCTCACTGACAAAAGGCAAAGGAGGAAAAACCCAACACCCAACCCCAACCAACCAATTTTCCCTTGCAACCGCTGCAATCGTGTCTGCCTGTCCCGCATCGGACTGGTCAGCCACAAACGAGCCTGCAGCTGACGTGGACTTTTTACCCCCTCCATAAATCTTCGTCCGCGAAGCCAAGCCAAAGAATTATATCCATGATGAGTGGTATAAGTAGATCCTCCTTATTTCTCTATAAAATTCTGGTAGGAAACCGTGATTTATTGGACTTTAGTTAGCCCAAGGATGTTTCAATTTCTTTTGAAGTAAAGGGGAGGTCAAAATTAATCCCAGAGTGTTTTAGGAGGTGGTTGTGAGATGGTGAATCCATTGGTAATCATTTTCCAACATTTTCTACCATCTAAATCAGTTCCTTTAGATTGGAGGATTGTTAGTGTGACACCACTTTCTAAGAAAGGATGGAAAGGTAAACTAAGGTACTCTAGACCAGTTAGGCTGACTTCAGTGGTTGGGTAAATGGTGGAGTTGGTTATTAAAGATATTATTGCCATACATTTGGAGAGGATTAGTTCACATCACACTGGATTTACAAAAGGGGAATTGACATATCTATATTTTTGTAAGGATGTGAATAGTTGAGTGGATGGTGGTGAATCCCTTGGTGTGGTGTATTTGAACTTTCAAGAAGGTTTTGATAAAGTCACACATGAGAGATTGATGTGCAAAATTAGTGATCATGGTATAGGAGATAATGTACTGATGGGGATAGAAAACTGGTCAGCAGGCAGAAAGCAGAGTGGTAATAAATGGATCTTTTTCAGATTGGCAGGCTGCTACCAGTGGGGCAGCACAAGACTCAGAAATAAGACCATTGCTATTTACAATATACAATGCTCTCCATAATGTTTGGAACAGATACATTCTTTTCCTTTATTTGTCCCTATGCTCCACAGTTTCAAATTTGTAATGAAATAATTCACATGTAATCCAAGTGCACATTCAAGATTTTATTCAATGTTATTTGTATATATTTTGGTTTGACCATGTAGAAATTACAGCACTTTTTATAAATAGTCCCCTAATTTCAGGGCACCATAAAGTTTGGGACATTTGGCTTCACAAGTGTTTGTATGTAATTGTTTCATTGGTGCAGGTATGAGAGCTAGGCTTGCTTTGAAGCTTTTGATCACCTTTGGAGACTGTAGTTGCCATTTTTCAACATGAGGACCAGAATTGTTCCAATGAAAGTCAAAGAAGCCATTATGAGGATGAAAACAAAAATAAAACAGTAAGAGACTTTGCCCAAATCTTAGGATTACCAAGATCAACTGTATGGAAAATTATTAAGAAGAAAGAGTATACTGGTGAGCTCAGTCATCGCAAAAGGACTGGTATTCCAAGGAAGACAGAAGAATTCTCATCTCAATGAAGAAAAATCCTCAAATGGATGTCTGACAGATCAGAGACACTCTTCAGGAGGTAGGTGTGGATATGCAAGATGCAAACCATAGTAAAGGTGGTATGCTTTGGATCTTGGGCAGTTCCTTTATGTCTCCACACTTTGGTCTTGCCATCACTCTGATACAGATTAATCTTGGTCTCATCTCCCCACAAAACCTGTTTTCCAGAATTCTGAAGGCTCTTTATAAAACTTCTTGGAAAACTGTAATCTGGCCTTCCTTTCTATGGCTAAATAGTGGTTTGCACCTTGCAGTATAGCCTCTGTAATGCTGTTCATGAAGTCTTCTGCGGACAGTAATCACTGACATATCCACACCTCTCTCATGAAGAGTGTTTCTGATCTGTCGCACATACGTTTGGGGATTTTTCTTCATTATGATGAGACTTTTTCTGTCATCAGCAGTGGAGATCTTCCTTGGAATACCTGTCCCGTTGCAATTATCGAGCTCACCAGTACGCTCTTTTTTCTTAATGATGCTCCAAACAGTTGATTTTGGTCATCATATGGCTTGGATGATGTCTCTTACTGTTTCATTCAGTTGCATGACTTGTAGAGTTCCTCCTGTCTTTTGTGTGCTGCACCAACCCCAGCATCTGCAGATTTCCTTGTTTATCTCGGAAAAGTCCAAAGAAAAAGTTAAGATCAATTGTAGTTTCAGCCAAACCAGCTGAGTTCTCATTTTAACACGAAGTGCAAGGCATTGATGTTGTTAAACTCAATTGAGGATTGTGAAATTTCCCAAGTGAGAACAATTTGGGAGAAATTTGATGCTGATTTCAGTTTGTAATTCTTGCCTATTCCCTCAGCAGCTAATACTGATTGCCATTTGAGAATGATTTATCATCGAGAACTAATTATATACTCATACTTCAGCATTTTTCACCAAACAAACCACAAATACCAAGATGTTGAACTTTGGCCTGGCTGAGAAGCTTGGGACTTTGTTTCAGATGACTGCTGCCACACCTTCTGCATTGATCAGCATAGCTACTCTATTGAATGTGCTACAGCTAAAACACAGCTTGAACTACATCATCAAGTTCACTGATGAAATGTCTGTGTTGGGCCTTATTCGTGAGAATGAGGAGTGAGCAATACAAGATGAGGTCCAGTCACTAACAGATTAGTGTAGAGCCAACAACCTGTATCTGAACATTAAGAAGACAAAAGAATTTATTGTTGACTTCAGGAAGGCCCTGGGGATCACTCCCTGCTGACTATTGATGGCTCTACCATTCAGGTTATCAAGAATATCAAGTTCCTTGGTATGCACTTGGCAGAGAATCTCACCTGGTCCCTTAACACCAGATCCATAGCCAAGAAAATTCAGCAGCACCTCTACTTTCTGTGAAGACTGAGGAAAATTCATCTCCCACCCTCCATCCTCACTACATTCTATAGAGGATATATTGAGAGCATCCTGATAACTGTATCCTTTGATACAAACCGCAAGACCCGAAGGGGATAGTGAAGCCAGAAGAAAATATCAATGGGGGTTCACTTCCTACCATGAAAGACATCTACAACACTCAATGCCAGCAAAAGGTAATAAACATTGTGAAGGACTCCACACACCCCTCAAGTAAACTGTTCTCCCTCTGCCATCTTGTAGGAGGCATCATAGCACTCAGGTCCTTATGTCCAGATTGGGCAACAGTTTTTATTCCCCCTAAGCCATCAGGTTTCTGAATTCCAAGAATATATGTGGATAGTGTACCATGGATTTTACTGTGTGTGTCTTAATATTTTAATATTTTAATGTGTTTAACATATATTCTAACTTCTATTTATGTAAATATGCTCCATGGTCCTGGAGAAATGCCATCTCGTCTTTACCATTTGAGCTTGATGTGAACAATAAATAAAGGTGACTTGATTTGACATCAGCACAGCCTCTGGGAACATTTCCATAACAGAAAAAAAGGTTGATTTTCAAAGACTGTTGCAAACTTCAATCCAACCTCATTCCGATCTGTTTCTCAGTATTACACCCTTGCATTGGTGTTGAGAAAAAAATCCAATAAGAAATGCAATAAGCAACAGGTGGTAATATTGGGTGAAGCCTAGAGCTGATCCCTTACATGGCAGTGTTGGAAACATTCTTTTTAAAAAGATGCAGCGTGGTAACAGACTCTTCTAGTCCAGAGACAGTACTAGCCAAATACACCAATTAAATAACAAACCCCTTATGTTTATTGGAAGTTGGGAGGAAACCGGTCTGTTTATTGATCACTATCTGCAAGTCTGCATACTCACAAGTTAAGACTTGTACACAAGAAAATGGGTGCTGCAATAGGCCACTCAAACCTGCCCCACCTTTCATTATTATCATAGCTGGTCTATGCTGTCCACAACACCATTCCTGCACCAGCACACTGTAGCCCACAATTCCTTGATCCTAATACCCAATTTCTTTCTAATGATGGTAAACGTTACATAGGGTTCCAGAGACTTTGGCTCTGGTAATCGTGTTATAGAAGGACTTCTGCCCATGACATCTCAGGAAATAGGAACAATATCAGCCTCTCCCTATTTAGGATGGTGGGAACCAATTATTTGGAGAGAGAGAGTGAAGAAAAGAGAGAGAGAGAGAGAGAGAGAGAGAGAATGAAGGTACAAGGCTTGGAAATCATCCCAGTCTCACTGACCAATGAAGCAAATATTGTGGCTCGAGAAGGAAGAAAATGGCAATTTGTCACTGGGACAAGTCTTGATTTCTGGAGATCTTTAGTTTGAAAATTTCTGAGGAGATGAGAAGGTTTCTCAACAAGCACTTCCCTCCCACAAAAGTAGTTTAAAGCTTCCTGTGCTGTGGTTTAGAACCAGCTCATGTTAATGAGATTACAGAGAGAAGGTGTTGGTGCTCTGTATTTTTCTGTTATTCACAGGAAATCCATGCCCCATCCCTTATGGATAATGATTGAATGTAATCTATTACAGACCATTAACAACTTTACATTAAACTATGTCAACCAATCAATTTGTTGAATTTGATTATAACAAAGTTACTGGAAGCCTATTTATAATGCGTTGTAGGACTAAACAAGAGATCACTTAGCTGGTAAATTTTGGAGAAAATATCAAATTATATACCAGAAGCAAATCAAAACATCTTCCTTGTATTTAAAAATATGGATTATACAGATTAAGCAATTTCAGTAACAATTTATGTTGATAAAGGACCTTGAACATTCTAAAACATTACAAGGCACTTTATTGGAACCTAATTAGTACAAATGCAAAGTTGAAATCACTGAAGGAGATGTGAGGGCATTGGGCAAAAGCTTGACTAATGAATGATATGGGTTTCAATATTTCTTGTAAAGAAGGAAAGAGTGTAAGAAATACTTTGACACAAAAGAAATGGGCAGGAATAGCTGGATAGCTTTCAGTGTGCAAGTCTGAGGAATGCACGTTTGTAGAAAGCAATGTGCAAGTGCCAGTCAGCGTAGTAAGAACCAAGTGGATGCAGAGAAAGTGATCACTCAGATAAAAACTCTGAACCAAACTGCTGACACAACTGAAGGCATTGAGGGGAAAGTACAAATCTCTTCTGCAGCACTGTCTGGAATGAGAGTGGGAGAAATGAGTGGGAGGTTACAGTGCAGAAGGTGGAATCATCCTCAGCAATCCTCTAGAGTTCAAGAGGGTGTGGTGCAATGGGCCTCTCGGATTAGTCAAAGAGTGATGCAGCTTGAAACCAGTGATAAAAGGTAAGGCTTTGCTAAGAAAATACAGGAAGATGGGTGCTAACTTAATGAACAGGTGTCCCCGTGATTACTATCCCAATGACAGACTCAACAAGATTGGGACTGACAAAGTAGAAAGATGAAAAATTAACTGAAGAAGTAGAATGATAAAGGAGAGAGTCTATTTCATTGGATCCTGCAACTGAAGGCAGCTTGGAAAGTGAGAGAGATGAGTACAACTGATATAAAAATATGAAAATGAAGAAAACTAAAATTGATACATGGGTAAATGAATAAAGCCAGTATGAACAGGATAAGACATGGATATCAGCATGAAGGAAGCAGAATCAGTCTGAGTAAGATAAGAATCTCCTAGCCTTTAGAGCAAGTTCACTGTATGAATGAGATAAGGATAGACAATAGATAAAATAGAAAAACCTCACAAAGATAAGCGTATACAGAGCCGTTGTCATACCCACACTCCTGTTCGGCTCCGAATCATGGGTCCTCTACCGGCACCACCTACGGCTCCTAGAACGCTTCCACCAGCGTTGTCTCCGCTCCATCCTCAACATCCATTGGAGCGCTTTCATCCCTAACGTCGAAGTACTCGAGATGGCAGAGGTCGACAGCATCGAGTCCACGCTGCTGAAGATCCAGCTGCGCTGGATGGGTCACGTCTCCAGAATGGAGGACCATCGCCTTCCCAAGATCGTGTTATATGGCGAGCTCTCCACTGGCCACCGTGACAGAGGTGCACCAAAGAAAAGGTACAAGGACTGCCTAAAGAAATCTCTTGGTGCCTGCCACATTGACCACCGCCAGTGGGCTGATAACGCCTCAAACCGTGCATCTTGGCGCCTCACAGTTTGGCGGGCAGCAACCTCCTTTGAAGAAGACCGCAGAGCCCACCTCACTGACTGACAAAAGGCAAAGGAGGAAAAACCCAACACCCAACCTCAACCAACCAATTTTCCCCTGCAACCGCTGCAACCGTGTCTGCCTGTCCCGCATCGGACTTGTCAGCCACAAACGAGCCTGCAGCTGACGTGGACTTTTTACCCCCTCCATAAATCTTCGTCCGCGAAGCCAAGCCAAAGAAGAAGGAAGTAGAGTTAGTCCCTGATAGAATTAGCAGGTTTGCATATGTAATTAGTAAGCCTTAGACAGTATTAGCCAGTTCTACATATGAAGAGGACACAGCCCTGAGGGTCTGAATGTGTAAATTAGAACAAAGACAGGTTTGTGAATAAGGACAATGAGGATAATGACATGATAAGACACCGACAGGATACCCCCTGGTCCTCCAAGTGCACAGAAACAGCACGTAGGCAGGCAGGATTGCCTAATGCCTAATGCCAAACCTCTCCAGGAAGCAGAAGAATGTAAGGGGGGGGGGGGGGCGTATTCCTATACTGAAATGAACTGTATAAAAGTTGGGTGAGCCCCAGTGTATGTGTGTATTCCCAGGGTAAGGGGAAGCACCCAACTTTGCATTGTTGTATAATAAATGTTCTTTGTTCTCAATTTTTGTCTCGAGCAAATTCTGTGAAGGTACTTCTGTTTCTAACAGAAAGCACAGAATCTGGCCCAACAGATAAGATGGAAAACCTGGGCAGTTAAACTAGTTATAAACCATCAATAATCATAAAAGGTTGAAGCTGTGAAGCTGATTGGTTTTTATTAACTATAGACTAGGACAGCTGTCAACCTCATGGACTGATCAAAACAGAGTGGAATAGGGAGCACGCAAAGGGCTATGGGCAGGATTGATCTCAGGAGCCATAGCCAGCCAGCAGCAGCCAATCACAGCGGAATAGTGGTTTACTACAACTAGAAAGTCTGCAGATGTTGGGGACAAGTGCAATACACCAAAGTGCTAGAGAAATTCAGCAGGTCATGCAGCATCCATAGGAAATAAAGGATAATCAAAATTTTGGACCTGAGCCCTTTGTCAGGGAATACCCTTGGTCACTTTTTACTTCCTATAGATACTGCATGACCTGGTGAATTTCTCCAGCATCTTTGTGTATTGCATGCAAACCTAGACTGGGGCGAGGGGTGAGAGAATTAAACGAGCATTGGGTTGAAGATAAAAATGGGACAAAATTTCAGTACAAGGTGGGGAAAGAAGCTTATCCTCACAGGGTCAGCAGACAAGTACAATAACAGGACTTGTGCATAAAATTACAACAAGCACAAGCAAGATTGAAACATAATTATGAGCACAATAAGATTTAAATATGTGAAAGTAGATTATACGACTTTTTTCTTTTTTGCTTTTTGTTATTTCTTTGTTTTATCTATTTTATTATTTATTGATTTTTGAAGAGGGGTGGGGAAGGGGAGAGGGATGAAAGGGGGAAAAGAAAAAATGTCACTATGTATATATTGATGATGATCATTTGTGGATGTTATTGATATGACTCAGTGCAAGAAATTTAAAAAAGAAACAATTAAAAGCAAATTAAATGACATGAAAATTTCCATACAGAGCATCTGATAAAGGAAAAGCTTAGATGGGATGGGATGGGGCTGTTGAAGAGTCAACAATAGTGAGGAATCAAAAACAGCAGTGATTACTGAAGCAGCTACATTGAGTCCTGAACCTCTGGTCAAACATTGCACGATATATTGAGTTAGGAAGGTAAAGTGGAAATGGTTGGCTTCGCCAACCATTCTCAACAGGGGCCACACACCCTCACTAGGTCTACAGCATGTTTAAGGGGGGGCCACGGAATGAAATAAGAGAGGGGGGCAAAAGTATATAGGGGGCATGAAAACTGGAAAGATTAAATATTTTGGGGGGAAGGTAAGGACTTTGCTGCTAGACTTTGCTGTATAGTTTTCAAGCAACACGCGATATTTGTAAGGTTGGAGCCATTTGGAGAAAGCTGAGAGTGAACTAGATAAATGTGGAAAATAACAAAGTTTTCAGAGCATTCCTTGCTTCCATATGATGGTGCTTGATTAACATGGAACCAGCTTTGGTTTTCCTCTTTTTTTTCCTGTCGTGTTCAATTCAGGAAATAAGCATGTCCCAGAAAAGCTTTGCTCCAGATTTCTTGAATCTGAGCTGCCACAGAAATTAGAAAAGGGTCTTCTTGCATCATACAAAACAACTAAATTGATTGCTAAAAGTAGAAATGCTCATACAGTTGCTGAGTCACCTATTTTGCCTTTAGTGTTCATAATAATATCTTGTGAACTTTCATGCCAAAGAATCTATTCAGGTAATTCCTTTTGAGTAATTCAACTGTTAATATAAGAATTGATGAGATGGCAAGGAACATTGAAAAACAATTTGTTATTTCATTACAATTCAAGAAATTCTCTTTAGAATTAGATGAAACCACTGTGTAAGAGAACGTCTCTCTTTTCATGGCTTTTGCCAAATTCTGGAATGAAAACAAGCTGATGGAAGAGATGATGTTTGCCGGAAGGATTAAAGCAGATAGTAAGGAACTGACTATTTTTGAAGAAGTTAATTACATAATCAAGAACAGTTTTCCATTCAAGAACATAGTTGCCTGTACCATTTAAATGGTTGGACGATACAGGAGTTTCATCACACCCCTGAAAAATGTCATACCTTCAGCTTTTACTATTCATTATGTCAGTCATAGGGAATTTTGTGACTAGAAACTTAGGAGGACTTTTAAATGCTTCACTTTCAATTGTCGTAAACTTTATAAAATCACATCTCCTTCTGGGAGCTGTGTGAAGAAAATGCTGAACATTTCCATACACTGCTAGTGTCCAAAGGACATTGGGGGTGTTTCTACTGAGCCGGGAAAAGCGCGGTGATGCGAGGTGATGCGCGGTGACACCTCGAATCTGGCCGCATTGTAAACACATCCGGTTGTGGCCGATGTGCTGCGATTCAAGGTGCTCCGGCGTCCTACTTTTGAGGTGGTCGATGCGGGGTGATGCGAGGGACGACCTCGCAGTGGAAACACCGCGGGTGACTCACCGGATGTCGCGATTTTTCACCCGCTGTTTTCAATTGCTCATTGGACTTCCTGGTCACCCTGCATCGCCCTGCATCACCTCGCATCACCTCACATCACCTCGCATCACCCTGCATCACCGCGTATTCAATCGTTCGGTAGAAACAGTTCAGGTAGTCCAAAAATGCGCGGTGATGCGAGCAACAAAAAATCGCGGTGATTCAAGGTGATGCGGGGTGATGCAAGGTGTCCTTAGTATAAACACAGCTATTGTCTCCATTGTTTTGTTGCACTCTGGGACATAATTTTTTTTCCCCTTCTTTCTCAAAATGAGCATGGAGAAAAACTCACTTATGCCAAGGTAGACATATTTTATCTGGCAGGTATCTTTGACAAACTCAATTTATTGAACAAGACCTTCCAGGGTAAGCACAATGACCTTATTGATAATATGAAAGCTATTATTTTTTTTCCCTAAAAAGCTTAAAGTCTATTGGAGCAATATCAGATGTCAGGAATTTTTTAAATTTCCAAATCTGAACATCACCTGTGACAGTATATAGATATGTTTTTAGAAGATGAATTGGGAAAGGTTTGTTAGAGTAGGTCGCATACAAACACATGAAAACAGATCTTATTTGAAATACTGGAGCTCTGCTAATGCTAGACATATCGGGGCCTCACAGCTTTTGCAAGAGGATTGAAGAGTGCTTAAGAGACTTAACTAATGGATTGTTGTTTACAAAAGGCAACAGATGAAAGAGTTTGTTGGAGCAGCTTCTGTCTGGAGCTGTTGTAAGAGGGTCATGTGGTTTTGCAAGCAGAGAGAGTCAAATAGACTTTCTCTCAGAGAGAGAGAGATAGAGATCACTTGTACAGTGTTACAGCCAGCAAACAGCAGCTGGGACTGGAACAGGACAAGCTGGCAAGCTTATGGAAATTCCCATCTCGAAGACGGCTGGTCAAAACCCTTGTGGTTCATGCAAGAGGAGAGGACTGGCTGTCTAATGTTTTATTTGGAATAAGGGAAACAATAAGGAACTTTGTGGTGACCTGAAAGAAAGAGGTTATCATCTGGAGAACCCTGATGGGGCAAGTTTCTTTGGCAAGACACTGAAGTGGCTGATGTAAGTAAATGTATGACAAATCTCTCTCTGAAAACCGATAAGAACCTTCCTCAGTGGTAACTATTTACCTTTCAAACACCAAAGCCTGGTGAACTTTATAAATGTTAAATTCTGTGCACAGTATAAGAATTGCCTGCCACCAGTGAACTTGGAGGAATGAGAAGTGAGATTGGACTGTGAATCAAAGAACTTTTCTGAACTTACACACACATTACATACATATGCACTTAGAATTAGAAGGGGGTTAAGTAAGTCAATAGTGTTAAGTTAAAGTTTGATTCTATGTTCATGTTTAAAGATAATTAAAAGCAACTTTTGTTTAAGTAACCATTGGTCTTGGTGAATATCTATTGCTGCTGGGTTTTGGGGTCCTCTGGGCTTATAACAGAATGCAGAAGCACTGAAGGACGATGACATTACTGTTTATGTGAAACACTTAAACCAAATACACATATTTGCATGAAAGATTTAATGACCTGTTAAACCTCAATATCCAGAATTGGATATTACATCCATTTGACACAGAAAGTTTTATTGATCTTCAGAGTGATACAATTGCATGGCACAAGTTCAATGAATTAAAAAAGATTTTTGGGTTGAGTGATCTGCCAAATAGATTTCCAAAACTATGGGGAAAGGCCAAAATATATTTCATTGCCTTTCCCTCAAGATACTTAGTTGAATGTGGATTCAGCAAGATAGTTTCCTTGACAAAATTAGGGACAGACTTGATATCACAAGAGGTCACCTTCAATGATCACTATTGTGAGAGATGGGAAAATTTATCTAAAATTATGAACATGGAAGAAACTAAAGTTCATCAGTAAATGGCTGTAACCAGTACAAACAGGATAAGCTTGGGGGTTAGGATGCAGGAAAGCAGAGTCAGCACGATTAACATAAGAATCTTCTAGTCTTTGTGACAAGACCATAAGACTAAGATAAGGAGTGGTAAGGAACAATAGAATGTATGAAGTTGAGGTAGTCTGGATCAGATAAGGGTCTCCTAGCCCTGGACAGAAGTACCAAGTCCTACATATCTAATTAGCTAACCATACACAGATTTATACATATGAAATTAGCCAACCCTAGATAGAATGAGTCAACTCTGCATATCAAGAGACTGTAGCCCTGAGAATCAGGAAGGTGTGAATAAGGACAATAACATGAAGGGACACCGACAGGATACCCCCTGGTCCTCCAAGTATACTGAAATTGCACGTAGGCAGGCAGGATTGCCTAATGCCAAACCTCTCCAGCAGGAGGCAGAAGAATGTAAGGGGGAGGGTATTCCTATACTGAAATCAACTGTATAAAAGTTGGGTGAGCCCCAGTGTATGTGTGTATTCCCAGGGTAAGGGGAAGCACCCAACTTTGCATTGTTGTAGTAATAAATGTTCTTTGTTCTCAATTTTTGTCTCGAGCAATTTCTTTAAAGGTACTTTAATTTCTAACAAATGGGGGCTCGTCCGGGATCACACTCCCTCCACTGACAGAGTACCCCGACGACGAGAGTAGGTGCACCCCTGCTGATTCAGCTGGACTCACGGGCGACGGGTGGCTGGTCAGTGGAAGAAGCGAGTGATATCCGAGAAGAGGCATTGAGAACAAACGACGGAAGGAAGCGCACTAGAGCAGTACTACTAGAACTCGGTAAGAGTATTTTACTTGTTTATAAGCATGGGAATAATGGGTAGCAAGGAGGAGAGTCCTGGTACAGGATGTGAACACCAGATAGCTACGTACAGCCCGCTTGGGTTGATGTTATCTGAGTGGGGCACAGGAAAGACCCGTGGTAAAGAGAAACTGACAATGGTCAGGTATTGTTGTATTGAATGGGTTAAATACCCGGTTAAAGGGAGCTCCGTGTACTGGCCAAAATTCGGATCCGAGGATGAATGGATGTGTAAAGCTTTGAACCTATGGCTCTATCAAAACCAGAAAGACAATGTTGAGAGCAGGGAATATGCAGCCTGCTGGCTCAAGGGATCCATTGAACAGCTGGTTTTGAATGAGAAAGAATTCAGGGATAAGAGAGAGGAGGAACCTTTTGTCCCTGAATCACAGGGTTGGGATGTGTTACATTCCCTCCCTCCACCCTATGTTCCTCCTATGCCAGCTCCTATCTTTCCTTCCCCTCCTATGACCTACCCTTCTGCACCTTCCCCACCTCCCCCACCACTAGAGAAGAGAGAAGAGAGCAGGAGTGGTATGATAACTTGCTCACAAAGCACTCGATTACCACCTCTGTTGACAGGAGAGAGAGGTAACTTTAATTCAGAACAGCGTGAGACTCTTCAGGAAGAAAGGGCAGAACCCTTTGATTCATTTCCCAGGGAGCAGGAACCCAGACCTAATAAGCCAGAAACCAATTGGATGAGACCACTGCGGGAAGTTCCCATGGGAGAGGGTCTCGGTTTCGTAAATGTGCCCCTGACCAGTACTGAAGTGCGTAACTTTAAGAAAGAACTGACCTCCCTGATAGAAGATCCCCAGGGATGTGCCGAACAGTTAGACCAATTTTTGGGACCAAATATATATACAATATGGGGGTCTCGACATAGAATCCCCAGCAGGGGAACAATTGGTACTAACAGGTTTTGTTACCAACTCAGCCCCAGACATTAGGAGAAAATTACAAAAGACAGAAAATTGGCATGAGCAGGGAATAACCCAGCTTCTACAGATCACACAAAAAGCATTTGTCCAGACATCTGAGGATAAGCAGAAAGCAAAGGCTAACATTTTGATGCAAGCAGTTAAAGTAATAGTAGATGAGTAACATGGAAAAGGCAGGGACTGTGTGCCAGCTCCTGAATGTTGGGAGAAGCGTCGGGAGTGGGAGAGTAGAGACCAGAGATAATTTCATAAATCACGACTTCCCACTTCAGTCACTGACCAATATTGATTAAAATTCATGCTAAAAATTAAATGTCATAAATGATCGTTTTTCAATACTGTAGAATTAGCGAATTTAACTACCAGTTAATTCCAATTTATGAAATAAATTGTATTCAAATGTGATTTTGCACAGGGAGTACCTGAGAGTTGTGATGTTATAACATTTGCAGGGAGAAATGTTTGCGCAAATAGGGTGAGTTCTATACATCTTAACTTTAAGTGTATGTGAGATAAAGAAAGGATCTGATGTGTAAAGTGGCTGCATCAGCCAGTTGAAGGGGGAGTGTGCATGTCCCTTTAAGTGCACTGTGGCACTTGAAATTGAGGCTTCAGGCTCTTGTCTTGCAGTTAGAGGTATGGAGCCCTATCAACACATTTAATACATTTCTTCTACACATTCAGCAGTCAAGGTCCGTGAGTTTAAAGATCACCCACCTCTGGAGAATAAAGATACCTCTGGGGATTCCTATGGGGATTCCTATAAGTTTAATCATTCATTTCTCTGGTGCATTTTCCTCTGGAGTGAAATTAATGCCTCAGCACAATTTCTCTGTATTGCCGCTGTTATTTAATTCGTGATAACTTTCCCCCATTCATCAGGTTTATATTTAAATCCGGTAGTGCGGAAGTTACATTGTAAATAATCACGGAGGTAAACCCTGCGCAACTGGATTCAGCTTAATGGAGAAATAAACCTGCGAACTGGTCTATGGTGCTGTGTGAGTACTGCAATAGGTGGAATATGATTTAAATTGGTGGCATAGTTCAGAACAATTGGGTGCATAAGAATAATAATATCATTAAGAACTCACAGATCTTGTACCAGATGCTATTCAGTACATCTTGACTTAAGGACTGGAGAAATTGGCATGTAAGAATGAGATTGGCATGGCACCAATATTTCTTGATTCAATAATGACTCCACAAGCTCCAGGATTCATGCAGCAGAACTTTTAAGTGGAATATAATAGAAACTAGCCTGTACTTAAATGATTGTGTGTGCAATCTTCATAAGAACATCTTTTAACTTTTTTTGGTGCCTGTTTTACAGACTGTTTTAAATAAGGCCAGCTCCTGTGAGCTGTGGCACAAGGCATTTTACTTAAGGCAGAACTAAAGGTTGAATATGTTTCAAGTTCTCTTGCAGGGGCTCTTTGTGCTGCAATGTCTATTATGTACTCACTCTAACAAATTGGAGGGTTGTGCCCCATACAGACAAGCAGCTCCAACTGCATTTTAATAAGGTCTAACATATTCAAAACCCATGCAAATATGGTTTGTGTTTCATTTTACAATTTTTACACTAACACAAAGGAAAGTCAGATTGTTATTCATTTTATTAAAATCTAGTGATTGGTTATATGTAAAAGCATGGCAAGAGGATCAACTAAAACCTGCCTGGGATGGTCCCTTCTGTGTACTTTTAATTACAGACACCGCAGTAAGAACAAGAGAAAAAGGCTGGACCCACATTCATAAAGAAGCAAACCAGCTTCTGAACCACAACATCACGACACACAGACACAACCCTCAACCTGGCGTGCAGTTCCTCATCCTTCAGACCTGAAACTTACACTGCGCCGTGACAAAGTGCCGTAATGTTACATTTATTGTGGTATTTTTTTAACTGTTTATACATTTATTGTTGTATTTTTAACTGTTTATTTTTTTTAACTGTTTATTAATTTATTGGGGTATTGTTTGTTAACTGTTTATGTCACTTCATTACTCGCTATGTTTTAAGTCCTCCTGGGATAGGGGCAGCAGAGGTCACAATTATTTTCCTTTAGAATGTAGACAGGGCATAGATTTAATGTATAGTCATAGTGGGGTATGGGTTAACAAGGGATTCCAATATGGACCAGGGGAACTGAACAGCTTTAGTGGAGTACATCTAATTTGTATCTTAGCCTACACAGGTATTAAAGACAGGAGTTTCAAAGCGATAGCACAAAGGACATGGTGGGACAAAGACAGACAGAATGGTAGTCAGGATTGTACATGTCGCAGAGAGAGAGAGTTAATACATATGCTAATGTACACAGACAGGCTGCAACTCACAAGTTCAATGATACCCATGCTAATGTTAGCAGACAAGCTGCAACACACAGTTAAATCACAAGAAACAATCCCCCCCCAGCTTGGTCTCTTTTCATCACCCCGTGAAGGGGAGCACCAGTTACCAACAACGTGAGCTGCTTGGCACCTCAATATCAGACTCCAGACAGCCTTCGGAGATCGGTGGCCTTAGGGTTCGGGGCTGAAGAGGACATCAGATACTAGCCACAATTCAACAGAACCGCCTGACTACTGCTACTCGTTCGCTGCTGAAGGCAGCGTTTCTCACAGACTGCTACTTGTTCGCTGCTGAAGGCAGCGTCTCTCACAGACTTCGTCTGGACAAAGCTTACAAAAGTCGGGCGGTTAAAGACACTGCTTCAAGATTTCAACGTGAATCTGCCCATGCCTATGTTCAGACGTGCCAACTTCGGACTGATGTGGGATGGACTAGACTCTTTACTGAGAACTGGAGCCTGATACTCGCAACCCTAATAAGCAGCTGGACTCGCTACTCTGACCTTCATGGTGCTCCCTTATCTAAAGACTTTACACAGGTATTACAATTCGGTTATTGACCAGCTGGGTAAAACAACACCTTACACTTTACAGCATCAGTAATACTGATCTAAAAGAAAAGTGAGGAAGGGGGGGGGGATCAGTCACACTGAGACCAGTAACCAAAGATCAGTAACACTGATCATGGTGAAAGATCAGTATTACTGATCTAAAAGAAAAGTGAGGATTGTGAGAGATGGGAAAATTGATCTAAAATTATGAACATGGAAGAAACTAAAGTTCATCAGTAAATGGCTGTAACCAGTACAAACAGGATAAGCTTGGGGGTTAGGATGCAGGAAAGCAGAGTCAGCACGATTAACATAAGAATCTTCTAGTCTTTGTGACAAGACCATAAGACTAAGATAAGGAGTGGTAAGGAACATTAGAATGTAGGAAGTTGAGGTAGTCTGGATCAGATAAGGGTCTCCTAGCCCTGGACAGAAGTACCAAGTCCTACATATCTAATTAGCTAACCATACACAGATTTATACATATGAAATTAGCCAACCCTAGATAGAATGAGTCAACTCTGCATATCAAGAGACTGTAGCCCTGAGAATCAGGAAGGTGTGAATAAGGACAATAACATGAAGGGACACCGACAGGATACCCCCTGGTCCTCCAAGTATACTGAAATTGCACGTAGGCAGGCAGGATTGCCTAATGCCAAACCTCTCCAGCAGGAGGCAGAAGAATGTAAGGGGGAGGGTATTCCTATACTGACATTAACTGTATAAAAGTTGGGTGAGCCCCAGTGTATGTGTGTATTCCCAGGGTAAGGGGAAGCACCCAACTTTGCATTGTTGTAGTAATAAATGTTCTTTGTTCTCAATTTTTGTCTCGAGCAATTTCTTTAAAGGTACTTTAATTTCTAACACTATCCAATTTGGAGTCTGATATTGAGAAGATCATACAGGAGCATCAAGTTCAAGGATCCCATTAAAATTTATTTTATACATTTTTGTTTAAGCTTTGTTATTAAGTTTCCACATCCTCAAGTTTATGCTTGTTCCCTAATGACTCATTGTGTACAAACCATTGCACTCCAAGAATCTTTTCAAACTTTTTGTTATATGTATTATCATGGTGTCAACTTTCCTCTTGTTCATTAAGAATGATTTCCGATTTGTGCATTTGTTCTGGAATCACAAGTTGTTTGCTCAGAGTAAATTCCTTGTTTTCTTTTCACCCCACAGAATACACATTTTTTAATGTTTTTTTTCATGTAGTCAGGAGCAGAGAAGAATCGAAGGAACAAACTAAACTTGACTGTTTCACAGAGAAGGAGGCCTATAAACGTTGAGCAGAATCATAAGACGGGCATAGCCAAAAATAGTTTGGAATGGCTGGGCTACACTAATTAGAGATAAAGGAATTCAACCAAAATAAAGTAAAAAAAAACTATTAGAAAGAAAGCTGATGAATCAGAACTGAGATAAGAGTAAAGGAGTGATCATGATATTCCATAGACCAGTAATTCTCAGCCTTCACCCTCAAACTGAACTCTGCTTCAGAAATTCATTACTGATGCAAAGTCTAAAGAAATCGCCTCTGAAGCAGTTAATTTAGAGAGAAGGTAAAATGGAAAAAGATTGTCAGAGGCACAGAGATCTGTCTGAACTAAGGTCATGTACTTTTTCTTAAAACAGATCACTCTCCTAGCTTGCAAATATCCTGTTCCTTCCTCAAAACTGGGCCATAATTCTCAAACAAAGAGCACTGTGTGTGTCCTTGTATCACATGGACTGCAGGAGTTCAAGGCAGCTTTCCAATTTTCTCAAGGTTGTTAAGCTTGAGGGTATTGAATGCCAGTCTTGACATCAATACTCTCATTTGTTGAGCAAATACTGGGAGTTGGGTGCAAGGCTGGGTTCAGGGCGATGAGGCCAAGAGATGTAGGTTCTGATGGGAAAAGGTGTGCTTGGGAAGAACGATGGGGCTAGTGCTACACGGGAGGTGGGAAGGGAGCAATAAGGGTTGTAGAAGACAGATGGCACGATAAACACAATGAAGGAGCAGGCATGCAGGGCCAAATAGCCCTCCTTCTCCAATTTGTTATGTGTTCTCTGCCTGACTGTGCCTCATGCCAGAAAGTGTCCAGAAAAAAATTCTTCATCAATGTATGAGAACAACAAGCCGAGACTCATGTGGACAAGATAAAGGAGATGACTATGGGCTTCAGGAGGATGAAGGTCAATCTCTCTCCACTACACATCAATGTGGAGAGCACAGTTTCTTGGTCTGGGTATAAACATATGACCTGATCCAGGACTCACAACAACACCTCATTAATCAAGAAGGTGCAGCAGTGCCTACACTTCTTAAGGAGGTTGAGAGGGGCATGGCTACCAACCCCTCCTTCTGAACAACATTTTACAGGAAGATAATTGAGAGTGTATTCTCAGGCTATAGCATTGTGTGTTATTGTAGGTGCCAAGCAATCAGTCCAGAAGTCAATAAAGAGGATTGTTAAAATGGCCAAGAAGATCACTGGAGTCTCCCTTTCCTCTATTGATGACATTTACCAGGAGTGTTTCTTAACTAGGGATTAAAGAAATATTGAGGATCGCTACCATCCATCACACAGTATCTTTGACCCACATCCATCAGGAAGGAGGTACAAAAGCATCAAAATTAAGACTGCCAGGGTGCAAAATAGCTTCTCCCCACAGGCTGTGAGATTGAAGAACAGTGTCCTATAACCTTGGGACTTTATGAATGAAACAAGTAATTATTCCAAAATATTTAGGTATATTTATTTGATATGATATCTTTCTGTATCAATGGGATTTTGATATGCTGTGGTTTGTGTTGTTGAGTGGACCTAAGACTGGAGAAGTGCTGTTTTTTTCTGGTTGCACATGTAAAGTCAGATGATAATAAACTTGGTTGAAATAACTGCAAAATGATCACGAATGCCTTTCAGTTTTCTGCATAATGCTGAAAAACCAGAGAAAGGATATTGAACTTTGAAGGCAATATATTTTAAGCAGTAGGAGATGAACAAGTGTTGGTGCATAGAGGATTTTTGATGTTTTCATTCATAAGGAAGAAAGTACACAAACAGGTATAACAAGGAATTGGTAAAAAAAATCCAGAGTAACTTGAAATCAAAAAAGGCTGGAGATACTGGAAATCTGAGATAAAACCAGAAACTGCTGAAAACTTAGCAGGTCAGGCAACATCTGGGATGGTGGGGGGGGCGGGGGTGGGGGGGAGGAGGGTGGGATGAAGGGGTTGGTGGGGGGGGAAAGAGAAACATATCTACCATTTAAGGTTGAAGTGCTCAGAACCTGACACGGTACCTGCTTCTCTTTTCATAGGTCCTGTCTGACCTTAATGTTTCCAGCACTTCCTGCTTTTAATTTGGTCAATTTAGACCTTCCCTAGTAACTACTCATACCATGGCAATGACATCATGCTGCCTTAATTACCAGCATATCTACAATGATTTAAGGTCCAAGGGATATGAAAGTGGAAACTCCTCATCTCTTCATTATATTTTAATGGTACAATTCTTGCCAAGAATCAGAATGCTTCCTATTTTTAGAAGTTTACTTAACTTTGGTATTAGACTGTTCACTTCTTTTTTCAGACTTAAGCAAAACAAATGACACAACCCATATTCTTTCAAAAACCAAACTTGCAGATGTTGGAATCCCTTACTCTCTACCAGAATGAGGTCAGTCTCAGCAAGATCAAAAAGAACTGGAACAGGGGGGGTTGTATGTTTCCACACACTTGGTTGCCTTCAATGGATATACATAGCTTGGACTGCTGTTTGGTAGTCAACCTGACAGAAATATAACAACCTCTCTCTCTCTCTTTCTCTCTTCCCCCCCCCCCCCCCCCCAACTCCACGCCATCCCGCAACAGTAGTAGTGGCAACCAGTATGTGAACACTAAACACTAACAGCTTCCTCCTGAGATCCCCACCAGCACCCTCCAATGTGTGGTCCTCAGCCATTTCAAGTCAGACCACATGATATCAAAAAGCATCTGAGAGCACTGGATACAGCAAGGATTGGAGGGCCAGAGGACATCATGGCTACAGAACGGAGGATTTGCTTTGTGACTTAGTGCATCCAGCCAAATTATTCCTGTACAAATACAACATCTAAATCTATCCTGTAATGTCAAAAATTACCTTGTTCACAAAAACCAGGTCACATTCAAGCTGACTAAATCACCAATCAGTCTGCTTTCAATCATGAGCATCTTTTGGTAAATTGGCACTCTCCAATAACACTGGACAATTAAGATTTTGCTTCCAGAACGCTTCTGCATGTATTTTCTGGATTTTGGGCTGCTGATCACGAAAATCACCTGAACATTTTCCTATCACATACCATTTTTAAAAAAAAATATGACCTATGTTTGTGATTTCCAGTCATATTTTTAGAGAGTAAGGGATTCCAACATCTGCAAGTTTGGTTGAAAGAATATGGGTTGTGTCATTTGTTTTGCTTAAGTCTGAAAAAAGAAATGAACAGTCTAATAGTAAAGTTAATTACTAGTTTATTGCCCACAAAGCAAGGTATTTTGGTCAATTCAAGAATGCCTGGGCAAGCGCTCATTGTAGGTGCTATGCAAATGTTATCCTAGTCAGGATAAATACAGACAGGCTACAAACGCAGCTCACATTTACAGATGCTGTGCATTACATTGATTATAGGTTGAATGCATTTTGATGCACATGTTCTTCAGGCAATAGCATAAGAAGTGAATTTAACAATAGCATTTATTGTCCTAAGGAAGATTCAATACAGCAGAAATGTCTTGTCAATTTCGCAACAGTTGTGATACATTCCGTTACATTTGTGGTGAGTATACCCTTAAGGCTCAAAGATGCTGCATGACTGCATTTATTTTAAAAGCCTATAAGCTTGATTTTGGTTGTAAAATTGGTGACCAAGACAAACCCTAGGGTCCTCTCAATCATTGTGCAACATGTGTAGTCAACCTGAAAGCTTGGCTCAGCATCATTCCTGAGGAATTAAACAGTTTAAATTCAATAAAATAATTTAATGTTTCTCCAATTTCCTATGTGATATAGCAAATCTGAAATTATCTTTGTGTTCAGCTTGACATTGTCTCTCATAATTTTCAGGGTTTTTTCCAGGAAGCAAACCTTTTGAAAAAATTTATTGTCCAATGTAATCTGCTCACCTATTGCTAGTTCTGATTTAGCAAGGACCATGCGATTCCCATTCTTGGATCATCCCAGGATATCATTCAGGAATTCCTCAGGGCAGCAATGACCAGCTTCAGCAATGACCTTAATTTGGACATTGCAATCTTTGGAATGCATGGTCCTCAGAGTACAGCCTTTGGTGAGCAAGAGAGTAATGGATTTCATTTTTAATGCATTAACTATGCCTAGTTAATTTTAAATCTGGTTACTCTAGTGTATTTTTGTAGCTCTGAGTTGAGCAAACAAACAGTCTTATGAGGTACTCTCCATTGTAAATGTGAATCCTGTTCTTAATGAATACCAGACTATTGAAGGCAGGCAACTGATGCCCCACTAATTGTGAAACTAAGAAAATATATTGTGGTTTGGACACAGTAACTTTAAGAGTGTAGGCTTTGGTGACGGTTGGGCTGACAGTAAGTGGAGTCAATACCAGGCACTCCACATTGGCATTCCGTTTGATAGTCACAGAGTTTGATGATAAAGACACAAGCCTTTCAGCCCAACTTGTCCATCCCGATAAAATTATCTAACTGGCTGGTCTAGATAACCCACATTTGGACCATATACCTTTAAATCTTTCTCATCTACATATCTGTCCAAATAGATTTTAAACATTACAATTTACCCACCTCTGCAGCTTCTCTGATACCTCGTTCCACATACCCACCACCCTCCATGTGGAAAAACATACCCCTTGGATCCCTTTTAAATCTTTTTCCTTTAACCTAGTTTTAGACTCCCCTGAAATGGAAAAAGAACCATTCACCTTATCTATGCCCCTCATGATTTTATATGCATCAAAAAGGTCACCCCTCAACCTTTTTCATTCCAGGGGCAAACTGCGAAAAACAATGATGGTTGGCAAGGCAAGTAAGTATTCCCCCAATCTCTTCGCCTTTAAGTTACAAGGACAAAGATGTGCAGCTCAGCCATATGGAATGTGCAAGCTGTGGCTTGTGGGAAGTTGTTGACATTTCCAGTGTCTGAGACAACCACATGTGAAGGAAGTGACTTAGGTTTGAGGTCCGAGTTTTAGAGCTGGGTTGGCAGCTGAGGTCATGGTGGTGAGTCGGTGAGGTTCACAACCTCATGGAAAGCAGACTGATGGTGTTCCAACTGCAGTTTAGGAATGTGCAGCCAAAGAGGGAATTGGTGACCGATAGGCAGATGAGAAGCTGTCGGCTCTTGAATGAACAGGTTATCTCTTTTGTATCGTGGTAGGGATAATGTTCCTTGAGGAAGGTCAAGCAGAGCCCACAGCATGACATCTTAAGCAGCTCAGCAGGAGGGAATGAAGAAGCAGTGGTGACAGGGGAATTCAATGTGAGGGTGGGGACAGGACAGAGGTTTCTGATGGTTCTTTGGGCCCCTGATGTCAGAGTCAGCAATATCAATTAATGACTCCAAATAAGCAGCGAGGAGCCTTTGGCCCAAATAAATACCAACAACATAATGTGACAGGCCTCGAGGACCCCAAAGCACAGCAGCAATAGAAATTCACACGTCCTTTAGCAAAGCACTGGGAGTCTGGACTGTCTGACATGAGCAGAGCTCCGGCATTTTAAATGAGATCTGTGTGGTGAAGTGTTTGGATCTTTTTGTGACCTAACTAAAAAAAAACCCCCACAATTTATCTTCCAAAAACATATCTATACATAATATAAAATATAACATAATCTGTCACAATAGTCAGAAAAAGGAATGAGGTTCTCCAGCCAGAGTTAGGAAATTGGGACAGAGGTTAAACAGCTGGACTGTAGTTTAATGCACAAAAGTGTTGTAGACACTCAGCAGGACACGCAGTAGATCTCAAAAACTTAGGGAGTTGAGGGGAGAATAAATAATGGGATCAATGTGAATGCTCCTTTAGAACAGAGATAAGAAGGAATTGAATTAATTGCCACAGATGGATGCAGAGGCCAAGTCATGGTGTATATTTATGACGAAGGTGGATAAGTTCTTGATTAGGAAGTGAATCAAGGGTTATGGATAGCAGGCAGGAGAATAACTTTGAAAAGTATAGTAAATCAGCCAAGATGGAATGGTAGGGCAGGGGCGATGGGCTGAATTGCTTAATTTTGCTCCTATGTCTTATTGTGTTAATGGATAGATGGTGGCCAGGCTAGATTTGATGGGCAGAAGGTCCTGCTTCAGCGGTGTAGCAATGATTAAATAATTCTCCAGCTATTAGACCTCAGCAGGATTATGACCAGTATCAGCAGGAATATGCTGTGATTTTGCTGGGGAAGAGTTAAACCAGCTTGGCAGGAAGATGGGTACCTTAAAGATAATTCAGAAAGGAAAGAAGCAGAGAGAGCAGGAAGGGGAAATTGGAAAAGGAAGGGGAAATTGGAAAAGCAATTGGAAAATAGGGAGAATAAACAATAACAAATAGCAATGAAAGTAAAAATCTAGAATGTTAGAGGCACAATTAAAAGGTGCTTTATCAAAATGCTCATGGAATTTGCAACAAATGGGACAGCTCATAGAAGTAGTAAACAATACCATGGAAATATGGCTAAAGAGGAAAGGAAGAGCTGCAATTTCAAAGAGATGGAAAACAAACAGAGGTGGAGTTAAGCTATTAATAAAGGATGACATCAGTGCAGTGTAGAATTTGACTCCATTCAGGCCAAGCTAAGAAACAAAAAAGGGCAAAAAACATCAAAGTTATTTAAAGGTTGGCTAATGGTGAAGATCCCAGAACTGAAATGTTAACTGTTTCTCCTTCACATCTGCTGCTCAATCTGCTGAGTATTTCAAACATTTTTTTCCTTCAGATTTCCACCACTTTTGTTGGGAACCTATAACTTACATGGAGACTGCAGGAGTTAATTTTGTGGCAATAAAGGTGGTGGATGAATTCATGGAATATAGTAGAGATGGTTTTCTAGATAAGTATGTTGAGGAGCCAACAAAGAAAACTACTATTTTAGCCCTTTTGGTAAATGGAGCCTTTTGGGAGAGTGGCTAGAAGTTTTTTTTTAAAACGCTATGTTTGAAAGTGATATTGTTCAATCAGAAACTAAAGGCTCAAAAATAAAAAGAGGAAAAGTAAACTGTGTTCAAGAGGAGAGTTGAGTGTGACTGACCGGGGGAATACCTTGAAAACCTTGTTGATGAAAAGCAATGGCAGGCATTGAAAGAAACATTGCAGAACTTGTAGGAAATGTATTTCACTTTGAATCATACGGAGGGCAATAAGTGGCCAATCTGTGGAATAGAGGGGAAATTAAAGGTAGTACTGTAGTAAATTCATGGAAGAGGCTTGTAAGCTGTGTGAAATGCCAATGAAGCCAAGAATTGGAGGAACACTTAAAAAGGGACATACGATTGTTAATGGAAGGTAAAACGGAACATGAACATAGACTGGCAAGGAGTTTTTAGGAATGTAAACAGGAAAAGACAACCAAGGGCAAATGTGGGTCCATAGACAGAAGTGGGTCAATTTATAATGGGGAAGAAGAAAGTTGCAAATATATTTTTAGAAGTCTTCCTGTCTTCATGAAAGGAGTCACAAACATATCTGCTGAATGACTAGAGAACCAAGGGTATAGGGAGGATGAGCTGAATTAAATAATTAGTGGTAAAGAGAAAAATCTATTAGAGAAGTTCATGAGACAAAAAGCATTCACATTCACATTCCAGAATTTTGAGAAAGATGATGAAAGAGTCTGGTTATCATTTTGCAAAATTCTCCACATTCAGCAATTGTTCTTGGGCTTTGAAAGGTTGGAAATATCACCACAAGAACAAGGAGTGAGAAACCAGGGAACTGACAGCACATTGCTAAACACATTCTGTGGAGGAACTCAGCTGGTCAGCAGCATCATCGGGAGAAAAAGAAAGCTCAATACTTCAAGCCAAAATCTTTTATTGTGACTGTGTTCTTTACAGTGTTCTTTAAGGAAATGATGAGTAAATTAATGAAAGGGAGCCAGAAAATATGATGTATTTAGATTTTTGGAAGCCTTTCAATAGGTTCCATACACGAGTGTTGGTCAGCAAGGTTAGAGCACATGGAATTATGGATAATATACATATCAATTGAGAATTGTTTATTAGACAGTGAGCAGAATGGGGAAAAAATGTGCCCTTTCTTGGATTGATAGCATGTGATAAATGGGGTACCACAAGATTCAGTGCTTGGGTCTGAGTTATTCACAATCTATATCAATGACTTAGCCCAGGGGAGTTATCAACAGGAGGATATAAATAGACCAGGGTGATATAGACAAGTGAATGTGAAATGAGGAGGCAGGTGTAATGTGGAAATATATGGTGAACAAATCAGAGAAGCAGATGATTTTTAAATGATGAAAGGTTGGATGGTGTTGATATTCAATAGGACCTTTGTACACAATGTGGATATGCAAAGTTGTTTCCTGCCCTGTTGGCCCTCCAAAGTCCTCTTCCTAAAAGTGTGATGTCTCAACTGGGAGAGTTCACAAGGTCACAAGATATATGAGCAGAAGTAAGGCCATTGGCTCATGGAGTCTGCTCCACCATTCTAATCATGAGCAGATTCATCTCCCACTCAGCTCCACTCCCTGGCTTTCTCTGGAGAAGCAACAAACTGAGTGTTGTACACACAGAATTATATATTGGAGAATATCTGCCAGTCTGCTCCCTCACAATCACTGAATGTGCATAGTCCCAATGCGAAAAAGATACACCATTACATTGGTATTCAAGTTGAAGGGAACAGGCGTAGGAGACCTCAACATTCACACCAAATCCTTTATAGTATCAGTTCAAACATGGGCATGGAAATCTCCTTTAGCTGATAAAGCAGTGCTCCTACATGTTGGACAATAATTGGAAGAAGCTTCAAGAGATTTTAAAAAATCTGAGGTAAACATTTTAGAGTGAGGACGCTGCTTCTAATGAAGGGCTGTTGGACTGAGACAGTAACTCTCTTTTCCTATCTCTACAGACTGTTTCCAGCATTTTCTTGACATGTTCAAAATTTCCAGCCTTTGAAGTCATCTTCCATTTTCCGACTGGCTCTTGGTCTGGCTAATTTACATATTTTTTTTAGACGTGCTCTGCAGATTGATTCCGGGTCAGTTCAAAGACTGATAGACTTCGGGAATAGCTTTAGGTTGGCTTGTTTGTTGATTACAATTGTTAGCCTGCTGCCTGTGATGTTTCTTTTATTGTAATAAAGAAACTTGAATCCTTTCATATTAATTTTATTTCATTAACAAATCACAACCTCATGGGGAATCCATTTTGAATCTAACCCAAGGTGAAACATTCATCTCTGTCTCCCTCTCATGGTCAGGAGGATCACCAACTCCAAATCACCACATCCCCTTTCCTTAAGATGTTTAATCGAACAACATGACACACTAACACAGTATTCATTTCAATTTAAAGTTAAACACAAACATCAGCAGGGCAAACATTTTAAGTGTGCAGTTCCTTTTCTTTTAGAGATTCAGCCTGTCAGAGGCTTTGATAACACACATGGATCGTCTTAGCACAGGTGCATGTGTCAGCTCTGCTTGTCCACGACAGTCTAGCACTGGTGGTGTTACCTCTGTTGCAGTACAGACTGGATCCTCTGAATTTATCTGTTCTTGCAGCGTCACTTGCATTTTCAGCAGACTCTTTTGATTCCTCCTCAGTATTTGATCATCCTCTGTTCTGTTAGTGTAGGATCTAGGATTTACTTCCTCCAGAACAATGGCCTTCTTGCCCCAAGTGTTGGAATCTCTTGAGTCTCACTGTGTTGTGTTGTGCCAGTGGCCCTAAGCTTCTTGCTGATTTGTCACACTTTGCTTTTTGTCTCCTTTACAGATGTTTTTGTTTCCATTAGACACCTTGGTGCGTAGACTACGTCCCATCAGGAGCTCAGTGGGTGACATGCCATGTTCAAGTGGTGAATCTCGATAACTCACCAAAGCTAGATAAGGATCTAAGCCACTGTCCTGTGCTTTCATGAGCAGCTGTTTAACTAAGTGAACTCCTTTCTCTGCTTTACCGTTTGACTGGGGATACATGTTGAAAATCATACGCTTCTGCAAAGTTATGGAATTCTCTACAACTGTAGCATGGTCCATTGTCACTCTAGACAATTTGAGGAATTCCTTGTCTTGCAAAGATTGATTTCATATATTTGATCATGCAGGAAGTAGACATGTTATGAAGCAACACAATATTAGGATAGTCAATAATCAGCAGGCAATTCCTTCTATCCATGCGGAACGAATCAGTCCCAACTTTCTGCCATGGCTCCTCGACTCCTCTGGTAAGTCAGTTATGACCATGGGTTCCTTTGGCTGGTTTTTGTGATGTTTCAGACAGGTCTCACAGGTTGCGACCATCCTGTCAATGTCAGCATTTATCTCTGGCCAATAAACAGCAGTTCTGGCTGCCCTCTCACATTTTTCCATTCCAAGGTGCTCCTCATGCAGCCTTTTCACCATATCTTGATGAAGTGATTAAGGAATGACAATTCTGCTCTGTCTGAGTAGAAGCCAACTGACAAGATTCAGCTCATGTATGGCTGACATTCACCTCTAGGCCATCCTTCGTTTAAATTATTGATGACCTTCTGTAAAACTATGACCTTTTCTGCTTCAGCTGCAATTGCATGTCATAGTCATATATAAGAAGAGATTCAGTGATCAGGTTCAAGTGAAGATTCACATCTGTCTCTGTGGAACTCAAATTGTGTGCTTCACTCTATGCCATTGCCCTGGACAAGGCATCAGCCAGCACAATAAGTTTCCCTGGTGTGTACACCAATTCAGTCATAACTTTGTAGCTTCATCATCAGCCTTTGGATTTGTGGCAACATCTCACTGAGATTTTTCATGATTATGGCATTAATGGCTTATGGTCTGTTTCTACCACGAATGTTGGTAGACCATACACATAACTGTGGAATTTCTTGAGTCCATAGACCAGTCTTAGACACTCTTTCTCTACCTCCACATATCTACACTCAGATGTGGTCACAACTGGCCTCCAATCTTCTCCCTCAGCTTGAAGTGTTATGGCACTTATTCAATCTTTTGAAGTGTCCATATATATTTTTGTCTTTCTGGATGCATCAAAGAACATCAAAAGCACTGATTCTGTAGTTAGAATGGTCTTCAGTTATCCCATTCTTCCTAGTGTTTGGGCGTATACTTGAATTCACCTTTGTCACATAACAACTTCCTCAGGTACATTGTTTGGGAAAACAGGTTTGGTATGAATTTACCAAAGAAACTGATCATTCCCAGCACTTTCAAATGCCTTTTTTGGCAGTGGGTCTGAAGCTTATATACAGATTAATGTGGAAGTAGTATTGGCTATTTTAAAGAGAATAAAGGTGGATAAATCTCTGTCCTGACAAGATATTCCCTAGGACCCTGAGGGAGGTTAATGTACAAATAGTGGGGGCTCTGACAGAAATATATAAAATATCACTGGGCACAGGGAGATGCCGGAGGATTAGAGGGTGGCTCATGTTGTTCCGCTGTTTCAAAAAGGCTCCAAAAGTAAAGCTTTTAATCATTGGTCTGTAAATCTGATGTCGGTAGAGGGTAAATTGATGGAAATTGTTCTTATAGATGGTATATAAAATTACTTGGAAAGACAGGGATTTATTAGGAGTAGTCAAGACAGTTTTGTGCGTGGTAGATCACGTTTAACAAATCTTATATAGAGTTTTTCGAGGAGGCTACTAAGAATGTTGATGAGGGGAAGGCTGTGGATGTGTCTATGTGGACTTTATTAAGGCCTTTGACAAAATTTCTCATAAGAGTTTAGTTAGGAAGGTTCAAGGATTAGGTATTATGTTGAAGTAGTGAAACTGATTCAACAATAGTTGGATGGGAGATGATAGAGAGAAGTGGTGGAAAATTATTGGTCAAATTAGAGGTAGGTGACTAGTGGAGTGCCTCAGGGATCGGTACTGAGTCATTGTTGTTTGTCATATATATTAATGATCTAGATGATGGGATGGTAAATTGGGTTAGTAAGTATGCAGATGTTATGAAGATGGATGGTGTTGTGAACAGTAAAAAAGGTTATCAAAACTTGCAGAGGGATATAGGACAGTTAAAAGAGTGGGCTGAAAGATAGCAGATGGAGTTTAATACTGATAAATGTGAGGTGCTACATTTTGGTAGGACTAATCAGCAAAGGTCATACATGTTAAATGGTAGACTATTGAGGAGTGCAGTAGAAAAAAGGGATTTAAGAATTTTGATACATAATTCCCTGAAGGTTAAGTCACATGTAGATAGGGTGGTGAAGAAACTATTTGGTATGTTGGCCTTCATAAATCAGAGTATTGAATACAGGAATGTCATGTTGAAGTTGCATAAGGCATTGGTGAAGCTAAATTTGGAATATTGATTGCAGTTTTGGTCACCGAATTACAGGAAGGATATAAACAGAATAGAGAGAGTGCAGAGGAGGTTTACAAGAATGTTGCCTGGGTTTCAGGGTTTGAGTTACAGGGAAAGGTTAAGCAGGTTGGGACTTTATTCCCTGGAGCTTAGAAGATTTGAAAGAGGTATTTAAAATTATGAAGGGGACAGATAAAGTCAATGTGGACAGGCTTTTTCCATTGAGAATGGGGGAGATTCAAACAAGAGGACATGGATTGAGATTGAAGGGGGAAAAGTTTATGGAAAATATGAGAGGGTGGTGGGAGTGTGGAATGAGCTTCCAGCCAAATAGGTAGATGTGGGTTTGATTTTAATATTTAATGAAAAGCTGGATAGGTATAATATGGACAAGAGAGGTGTGGAGGGTTATGGGCTGGGTATGGATCATTAATGGTGGGAGAAGGTGTTCGGCATGGTCTAGAAGGGCTGAACTGGCCTGTTTCTGTGCTATAACTGTTATATGGTTATCTCACAGAAAGGTGAATTCCCTCACACCAAAATGAAATTTTGCACTATTTAACTTTAATCCATACTTCTGGATGTGTTGTAGCACTTTGATGAGCCTCTCAATGGGTTGCACCTGTGTGGATCCTTATAGGATCATGCCATCCATGTACACACGTACCCTATTTATGCCTTCTATGATGTGCTCCATTCTCCTGTGGATCACTTCAGGAGCTGAGGAAATTCCAGATGGTATCCTCCGACAGGAGTATCAGCCAAATGGTTTACTGAATGTACAGTGTTTTGTGCTCTCTTTGTGCAGTTTTAATTGCCAGAAGCCCTGGGATGCATCCAATTTGGTGAAAAACTTTGGCCCGGCCATCCCACTTGTAATTTCATCTCTGGATGGAATCTGGTAATGTTCCCTCTTTATATTGGCATTCACGTCTTTCGGGTTCATTCACACATGTAGGTCCCCTTTCTTCTTTTTGACACACCCAATTGAATTCACCCATTCTATGGGCTCCTTCACTTAACGTCATTCAGTCAAGTTCCTGCTTGAGCTGTTCTTTTAGTGATGCTGTAACCCACCTTGGGGTATGCACTACTGGCTGTGCATCCTTCTTTAACTGTATCTTATAGGTGAATGGTAGAACACCAAACCCCTTGAAGATGTCTGGAAATTGATCCATTATTTCCTCTGTGCTGTTTTGTGCATTGGCACTGTTAATGTGGTACACCTTCTTGAATAGGACAAAGTTTTCATATGCCTTGTCACCAAGCAGTGAGTCATGTTCATCTGGGACATGAGGTGATGCTCTTTACTGTTAACTTTCACCATGAGTCTATATGTACCTTTCATGTCAATGCACTGTCCATTGTAGGCCTTGAACTGAACAAAATTTCTTCTATAGTGTGCACACTTCCACTTCTGTTTTGTTTTCCTTTGGAAAACATTGCTTTGCAGTGATTCTGTCCTTTGCATTTGGTACAGACTTTTCCACAGGCTCAGCATTGTTTTGGTGCATTTTGAGTGCCACGTCATGAATGTCTCTCTGTCTTTTTGCTGTTTTCTATGTCTCGTTCTCTGTTTATGTGTGTCCAGACACTGTGGCTATGACTGTCTTAATTTTCACTAGCCCTTGCACTCTCACTGAACTTTTTTGCATGCTGCAGAGCTAATTCACGGCTCCAGCAAAGGTAAGCCCAGTCTCCCATAGCAACCTCTCTCATTTTCTTGTCAATAATTCCAAACACAATTTGATCATGGATCATTGAATCTTGCAGCGATCCAAAATTGCATGTTCTTGCTTTCAATTTCAAGTCTGTTAAAAAAGTATCAAAGTTCTCTCCCTGGAGCTGTGTGTGCAAGTGAAGCACTTTCCTCTTGAACATTTAATTTTTCTTTGTTGATCAGTGTTCATCAAATATCTCAACAGCTTTGTCGAACTTGCCTTGGTCATCTGCCTCAGCAAAAAAAACATATTAAAAACCTCTAGTGCTTGAGGTCCCACGGTAAGAAGCAGTACAATCTTCCATGCATCTGGTTTATTATTGAGTCCAATGGTTTGCAGGTACAGCATGAACAACAGCCACTCATGGTCAACATTCACAGTATCAGGAGGCGTCACACTTTCCATGTCTCCTGCTCATACTCCACTCCTGGTACCATGTGATGTTTATTTTATTGTATTTTATTATATTTTATGAACAAATCACAATCTCATGGAGCATGCATTTTGCATCTAACCGGAGGTGGAACATTTGTCTCTGTCTCCCCGTCAGGAGGATCACCAACTCCCAATTGTCACACAGCCCATTTAAAATATGAACCAGACTTGTATTTTCTTGTCAGCATCAGATTCCAAAATAAAATATAATTCCTCTTTGCCCATTCTGGAAAAGATGTTTTATAGAAGTTTATAATGTCATATTACATTTAGAAGCAAAGCCAACAATTCACCAACTTCATCTGTTTTGTTCCAGAGTTCTCCATCACCGGGTACAGGACCAATTTCTGGCAACCCCGGTTCTCAGCTCAATTTTCAAGAAAACTGTCACCTGTAAAACCCATTGCTGTCAATCCAAATTTGTGTTAAAAAGTGAAATTTTAAGAATCACGAAAAAGCATTTTGAAGCCTTTAAACTTCCAAAGTATGACACAAGGTTTGCAAGTTTAAAAAAACCATAGATAATTTAAATCTGAAATAAAATCAGAAAATGCTGTAAAAGCTCAACAGGTCAGGCAGCATCAGTGGAAGGAGAAAGAGCAAATATTTCAGGTTGTCATTAACTGTTTCTCTTTTGACAGAAACTGACTAACCTGCTAACTAAATTCCGATGTTCTTTTCATCTACAAACCAGCAACATAGACAGCAATTTCAGCGGGTTAATATAAACCTAGTCTCTCCTTCTCTACACAGCCTGGGCACTCCCCTTTCTACATCCCCGTGCTATCCTGTATTTTTTTCCCTAGGTGCAAAAAGCCAATGTGGTATTTGACAAATGGCATACAATACAACTCTGTCGCTTGCTAATGTAGTTACAAATCTCAGTCTCCCAGTGTTTGCATAGAATTTGAGCTCTAATTTTGCAAACTTGATATTTTCAATGACCAAGACAATACAAGACTTGAGAAAATGAATAGTTCTACACTTCAGTGCTGAAATATAGTGAAAAGAGGCATAAAAGATTTCTTCAGAAGTTTTGCATGTTAACATCAAGAACTGTAATACAGTTCCAATAGGGTTAACTCGTAGGGATCCAAAGTGACACTGACATTCAGGTATTCCCATCCCCGAATACAAGCCAGTAATTTTGCTGGATTTCTATCCAGCTCTTGCATTTGTACCGTAAAATATTTAAGGTAAAACTATGCTCCTTTGCCCTTAGCACTTAGTAAAGTGATAACGTGGTTAGAGAGGTCTCTGCAATGTCTCCACACAACTGCTACACCCATCTAATTCGTTACATTCACCATTCACTCACTCTCACCTGCAGATACCAGACTGAAAGCTCCTTCCTCACTGATTATGAATTGCACTCTAACTTGTTTCCTGTTCCTCTGTGGCATTTTGTTGAAACATTCCATTCTCGTCTCTCACAGAGGAAGTAAAGTGGCAGAAAATTAATCATTCAACCAATCAATGACCCGAAATTAAAACAAACATCTCGGAAGAAATGTACACTGTTTTGTTTTTTTTTTAAACTTTATTTATTCATTCAAAATACAAATAGTAAATAACATTTTTCTTTGGCTTGGCTTCGCGGACGAAGATTTATGGAGGGGTAAATGTCCACGTCAGCTGCAGGCTTGTTTGTGGCTGACAAGTCCGATGCGGGACAGGCAGACATGGTTGCAGCGGTTGCAGGGGAAAATTGGTGGGTTGGGGTTGGGTGTTGGGTTTTTCCTCCTTTGTCTTTTGTCAGTAACCATAGACTCTGTATTGTTAAAGGAGCAGGACACAACACCGCACCCTGGTCTTCCGATGTTTTTACATGTAAAACTTTTGCTGTCTGTAAATAACATTTATTTCCTCCTGATTTTGAAAGAGGAGACATTTTATGTGTCTCATGTATGAAGGAGAATTTTAAAATTCCTGGGTCTGAAAATGTAATTGCACATACAGTGTATAGAAAAGGGGAACAAACACTGGGTGCAAACAAAATGAACAGTTCAATTAAAACAGAACATGCTGAAAATACTCAGCAGGGCAGGCAGCATCAGTTGATGTTATGGGCCTGCGACTGTCATCAGAATTGGATAAAAGTTAGTTTTCAGTAGGAGATAAAAGTGGGGAAGGGATGCAAGGAACAAAGGGAATGTCTGTGACAGGATGTCAAAATGACTTAATGGGACAGGAGTACAAAAATTTCTTTCGTCTATGTGTTGTTATTGGTGAGGCTGTGGGATCCATCTGGCCAACTGGACTTGCACAAGTAGGATAAGAAAAGCTGAACACGTGTGATATAAAAATAGGAAATAAAAAAATGAAGCAGGTCAGTCATCATCTATGAAAAGAGAAAGTTAACATTTCAGCTGATGTTGGCTTAACGGTTAGCGCATCTTCTTTACAGTGTTAGTGATCAAGACTGGACCAGGGTCCAAGTCCTGTGCTGTCTGTAAAAAGTTTGTACATTCTCCCCATGTCTGCATGGGTTTTCTCCGGGGGGCTCCAGTTTCCTCCCACCATTCAAAACATTCTGGGGGTGTAGATCAATGGGGTGTAAATTGGGCGGCACGGACTCATGGGCTAAAATGGCCTGTTATCGTGCTGTATGTCTAAATTTTTATAAAAATTAAAAATGAAAGACCTGAGAATGGGAGAAACTATTTAGTCAGGGTTACTGTGGGTGGAACAAAGTAGATTCCTCTAATGTCATGGAATCAGATAAAGCTATAATAGTTGTGCAATTGTTACTGATCTAATTCAGAGCCAGCTCTTCAGCGCTTGACGACCTGTTTTGCGGAATCTGCCAAAATGTTTGGCCTGGAAGTCAGCCTGAAGAAAACTGAGGTCCTCCATCAGCCAGCTACCCGCCATGACTACCAGCCCCCCCACATCTCCATCGGGCACACAAAACTCAAAACGGTCAACCAGTTTACCTATCTCGGCTGCATCATTTCATCAGATGCAAGGATTGACAACGAGATAGACAACAGACTCGCCAAGGCAAATAGCGCCTTTGGAAGACTACACAAAAGAGTCTGGAAAAACAACCAACTGAAAAACCTCACAAAGATAAGCGTATACAGAGCCGTTGTCATACCCACACTCCTGTTCGGCTCCGAATCATGGGTCCTCTACTGGCATCACCTACGGCTCCTAGAACGCTTCCACCAGCGTTGTCTCCGCTCCATCCTCAACATTCATTGGAGCACTTTCATCCCTAACGTCGAAGTACTTGAGATGGCAGAGGTCGACAGCATCGAGTCCACGCTGCTGAAGATCCAGCTGCGCTGGGTGGGTCACGTCTCCAGAATGGAGGACCATCGCCTTCCCAAGATCGTGTTATATGGCGAGCTCTCCACTGGCCACCGTGACAGAGGTGCACCAAAGAAAAGGTACAAGGACTGCCTAAAGAAATCTCTTGGTGTCTGCCACATTGACCACCGCCAGTGGGCTGATATCGCCTCAAACTGTGCATCTTAGCGCCTCACAGTTTGGCGGGCAGCAACCTCCTTTGAAGAAGACCGCAGAGGCCACCTCACTGACAAAAGCCAAAGGAGGAAAAACCCAACACCCAACCCCAACCAACCAATTTTCCCCTGCAACCGCTGCAACCGTGTCTGCCTGTCCCGCATCGGACTTGTCAGCCACAAACGAGCCTGCAGCTGACGTGGACATTTACCCCCTCCACAAATCTTCGTCCGCGACGCCAAGCCAAAGAAGAAGAAAGAAGAATTATTATATACTGGTTGTGCCGAGTAGAAAACAATAAATACAGACAGATATGGTTCTTAGATGGTCAGGAAGGATGAGCATGTTATCTAAAGTTAGAACATTTGCCATTAAATCCAGAAAGTTGCAATATCTCCTTGTGAAAGTTGAGGGGGTTCTCAAGCTCATTGTAGAGTGCTGTCGGCCACAGACTGAAGTTCTGGGTTCAATTTCTGATATCTGCACCAATCAATTCTCTTTCACCTATCTCCTTGCAAATAGCTTGCAGACAACACATCTACTATGCATGGAAGGAGACTGCAGAGGAGCTCAAAGCCAGGTGCTTCGGCCCCAGCCTTAGTTACAATGGGATCATTATGTGAATTTTAAAGCATCTACATAAACCAGATTTCCCATGCCAAATTACGCCTGTATTTTATCATGTTACATATAAGATGGAAAGAGGTCATTTGGTCATAAATCTACACTTGCTCTCAGCTTATTCCTATTAGTTCCATGCCCCACTTTATTTCCCTGTGATCTATTCTCCCACATGTGCTCATTAACTCCCCTGTTGCTTACCCAATCCTCACTTGCATTAGCCACAACTTACAGAGGCTAATTAAATTTCCTGTGCATTTTTCAGATGTAGGAGGAAATTAGAACATTCAAGGGAAACTAAATGCCAGTCACAGGGAGAATATGCAACTTCCACACAATCCACACACAGGTCTGGATTGAAACTGGGTCACCGGAGGTGTGAGGTAGTAGCACTAACTGCTGCCTCACTGTGCCCAGATCCCTGTAGAATACCGGAGGGTGAGGAGGCGGGTGGTGGGGGGGGGAAGCAAGCTCCTAAAATCAGGAGAAGGAGGGAGGATTAGGACTCCCATCAGCATGCCCTATTCAGACAGAGTTTGAGGGTGCAATCTTCCTTGTTTGTGCTGTCTGCCATGAGAATTAACAGCATGGCACAAGCAGATTTAATAAACAACATTCAAGGAGGAATTGTATATAGACTGGATTGCAAGGAATTGCTGGGCAATTGGAAAACAGGGTAATTGGATAATTATTTTAAAGTGCTGAAGTTAATGTGATGAGCCCGATGGACTCTCCTGTACAACCCAAACCCTGCACTGACCCACAAAAAAAGATCTGCAGAGAAGTAGAGCTGAATGCTGCTGCTGATCAAGAGTAACATGATGAAAATCATGGATAAACTGGTAGGTGTGTCACCACAGCATGGCCCAACCTCACCCAACCCTGAATCTTGGATCAGATCCAACCTGATGTGAACTTCAACACTGGCCCCATCAGGCTCAGTTGAATCATCAGGCTCATCTCCTTCACCCCTTTCAGTCGTAAGTTCTGAAAACCTCCTCCATAAATTCGTCACCTTTCCTTCTTTATGGCACTCTTTAAATTCTGCCTTTGTTGCCTGTCTTCCTCTTACACAGAATCTCCTTTGTTGGCTCATTGCTAGATATTGTCTAATTGTACATCCATGAAATGCCTTAAGTTCACGACAGAAGTACAAAGCAGTGTTCAAAACCATCAATAGTTTATCACTATCTCAATACACAGGGAATAAGTTCCCTACATCAGATGTTCCTCTTTACAGGAGACGGATTTGTAATCTACAATTATAAGAACCATAGCGAACTCAAACATTTTGATGATGGTTCTGAACAAATGAAATGCAATTTCCTTTGTTTTGATATGTTTTCCTCCATTGTATAGCCCCTACCAGTTACTGTATATATGAGGCTGGCCCACCCACTAATGACTCATCCCTTAAGTCTCCTCCACTTTTTGCCCTGGCCATAAAGGTCGCATTATCTATCCCTTTCTGGCAGTCCTGCATCTGGATCCGGGCCAGCCAAAGTCTTGTGTACATTAAAGCCTATTGTTCCTGCAGCCTATGACTCTGTGGTTATTGATTCAGCCTATCAATTTAATATACAAAACAACACCTCTCCGGTAATGGAGAAATTGCTGTGCCCCAATCGGTTGGAAGTGGACCCTCAACTCCCAGGACCGTTGGAGTACTAAGAGCAGTGGATCAGCTGCTTTGACAACTTTCTCGAGGCTGTGGCTGAATTGGTGGACTCCGATGAGAAAAAGCTAAAGGTCCTACAAGCAAGAGTTGGCCAGAGAGTTTTCCAGGCCATAATGAGCTATGCTACTTACATGGAGACGATGGCTGAACTCCGGACCCTCTACAACCGAAGCTCAATGAGGTGTACTCATGCTACCTTCTGGCATCCCAAAAACAGCAGCCCGGTGAGTCGGTGGAAGATTTCCTTCATGCCCTGTTCGTGCTGGGAAAAGACTGTTGGGATAGCCCCGCGGCTCCAATGCCGATGGCCCAGTGCATCGAAGACCAGCCTCCACTCCCGCCCTCTGCATGGACGGCACCACTACCGCCCGCCTCGCTGATGTCACTTCCACCTGATTCCATGACTCCACCCCCATGGAAGGCACCGCTTCCGTCTTCTCCCTTGACCTCGGCAGCTATTACCGCGTGGTCAACACAGAGGCTGCCATATTGTACATCGGGCTTCTCTGCCGACAATGATGATGAAGCTCCACTCCTGACCTTGATTACGCTGAACCAGCCCAACCCTCTTCCGTTAGCACACTCCATGATGGAGATAGAGGTGAATGGGCACAAAATTAACTGCCTATTCGACAGTGGCAGTACTGAAAACTGTATCCACTCCGATGTGGCCCATGGACTCTCACTCCCTGTCTGGCCGACGAGTGGCTCCATATCAATGGCTGCCAAGGACCATCAAACTAACATCTGTGGGTACTGTGTTGCATCTCTGACGGTGGAGAAGAAACATTATAACGACTTTTCCCTGTTAGTCATGCCCCTGCTCAGCGCGCCGATCCTCCTGGGCCTCGACTTCCAAAGTCAGTTCAGGAGTGTGAGGATGGTGTTTAGGGGCCCACAGCTTCCACTCACAGTGTACAACCTACAACTCACTGACCCCCACCCCCCCACCCTCTCACAGCTCCCCAGCACTGGCCTGTGGCCTTTCCACCCTTCGGATGTTCCCTCCATCATTATTCACTAACCTAACCAAAGACTGCAGACCCATAGCCACCAAAAGTAGGCGCTACATCTGGGCTGAGTTTGGCGACTCTTATCGGAGGGAATCATTGCCCCAGTTCCAGTCCCTGGAGAGCCCAAGTCTTGGTGGTCAGGGGTGGGAACAAGCCCTGGATAGTTATAGATTACAGTCAAACCGTCAACCGATTCACACAGTTGGATGCATATCCCCTTCCCAGGATAGCCGACATGGTTAATAAGGTTGCCCAATACCGGATCTTTTCGACCATTGACCCTAAGTCAGCGTAATACCAGCTCCGCCTCTGCCCGGGAGACTGTATATATATGGGCTTCGAGGACAACGGCAAGCTTTTCCACTTCCTCAGGGTCCCCTTCAGCGTCACAAACGGCATCTCCACATTCCAACAGGTGATGGATCGGATGGTAGATGAGCACAATCTGGTAGCAACGTTCTCTTATTTAGATAATGTTACCATCTGCGGTCATAACCAGCAGGATCATGATGCAAACCTTGCAAAATTTTTGCGTACAGCAAAGTCCCTGAATCTGATCTATAATAAGGACAAATGTACTTTTAACACAATACATCCTGCTTGGATGCATTGTGGCACATAGTGTAATTGCCCCGGACCCTGACCACATGCGACCCTTGATGGAGCTCCCAGTCCCAAACACCCTGAAGGCACTGAAGAGGTGCCTGGGGCTGTTTTCGTACTATGCACAATGAGTGCCCAACTACGCAGATAAAGCCCACCCATTGATAAAGTGCACAACCTTCCCGTTATTGGCGGAATCCCAGGCTGATTTTCACCACATCAGAGAAGACATTGCAAAAGCCATGATGCATGCCATGGATGAATCCATCCCCTTCCAGGTGGAGAGCAATGCTTCCGACTTCGCACTGGCCGCCACACTCAAACAGGCAGGCAGACCAGAAGCATTTTTTCCCCAAACCCTTCATGGCCCTGAGATGCGGCACTCCTCTGTCAAGAAGGAGGCACAGGCAATCATCGAGGCAGTGCGCCATTGGCATCACTACCTAGCTGGTAAAAGGTTTACCCTGTTGACAGACCAATGTGCCATCGCCTTCATGTTCAACAGAACACTGAGGGGTAAAATAAAGAACGACAAGATCCTTAGGTGGAGAATTGAACTTTCCACCTACAACCACGACATCTTGTACCGGCCAGGTAAGCTCAACGACCCTCCAGATGCCCTTTCCCGGGGGACATGCATCTTGACTGCTTCCAATCCCTCCACAATGACTTTTGTCACTCCGGAGTTACGAGATTGTTCCCATTCATTAAGACTCGGAACCTTCTGTACTCCATCGAGGATGTCAGGTCCATGACTAGAAGTAGCCAGGTCTGCGTCGAATGCAAGCCGCAATTCTTCCAACCTGTCGAGGCACACCTCTTAAAGGCCACACGCCCTTTTGAACAACTCAGTGTTGATTTCAAGGGCCCACTATCCTCATCCAACAGGAATATTTATTTCCTTAACATTATAGATGAGTATTCCAGGTTCTCTTTTGCCATCCCCTGCTTGGATATGACCTCGGGGACGGTTATTAAGGTGCTGCGCCGCATCTTCACTCTTTTCGGGTATCCCAACTACAATCACAGTGATCGGGGGTCCTCGTTCGTGAGTGAGGAGCTGCGGCAGTACTTCCTGGCCAGAGGCATAACCACCAGCATGACCACAAACTACAACTCCAGAGGTAATGGCCAGGTTGAGAGAGAGAACACCACAATTTGGAAAGCTGTGCTCCTAGCCCTCAGATCCAGACATCTGCCAGTATCCCGCTGGCAAGATGTTTTGCCAGAAGCTCTGCATTCCATCGATCGCTTCTATGCATCGCTACGAATATTACCCCACATGAACGCATGTTTGCCTTCCCTAGGAAGTCAGTGAATGGGTCCTTGGTGCTATCCTGGTTGGCAACCCCAGGACCGGTTCTGCTCCAGAAACATGTAAGGGGCCATAAAACAGACCCGCTGATTAAAGAGGTGCACCTCATACATGCAAACCCACAGCATGCTTTCATGTGGTACCTTGATGGCCATGAGGACACAGCATACATCTGGGATCTGGCATGTGCCAGAGAGCCCGAAACTACCTCATCCACCCTAGACCACCCTATTTTTCATGTCTCACCCCATTGGGATTTGTTGTTAGAGACCGAGTTGCCCGGTACGCATTATCTAGAACACACTCCAACAGTACCAACCCCCGTCAAGGTACTGAATCCTTTCCCTTCCCATACTTTTTCAGTCAGCACTCTGGCATAGACAGTCCCTTCCCCCCCACATACAGACAGCCGCCCCACCTCCAGACACCTGACTGGCAGCACAGCAGACCATCTCCACACCTGCTCCTCAACGATCCCACAGGACCTCTAGCATTGAGTGTGGGAGGGGGGGGGTTGGGGGTTCTGTTTTAAAAGGAGGGGGGGAGGGGTGAATGTACTGATATGTTTTCCTCCATTGTATAGCCCACCCATATATATAGCCTCATATATACTGTATATATGAGGCTGGCCCACCCACTAGTGACTCATCCCTTAAGTCTCCTCCCCTTTTGCCCTGGCCATAAAGGTCACGTTACCTCTCCCTTTCTGGTAGTCCTGTACCTGGATCTGGGCCTTGTGTGCATTAAAGCCTATTGTTCCTGCAGCCTATGACTCTGTGGTTATTGATAGAGCCTATCTGACAAGTAAAATCAACTGGTTGCAATTTGCCTTAGGGTGTTGATACCATTGCAAGTAAATCAGATTGTTACAGTTTCATTGTACTATTACTGTGTCTTATTATGTGCTATATATTTTTATTTAAGATTAATATAATACAACATAAAGAATGCAGTTTATATAACATATAATTTAAGAAATAACATCACAATATTCGAACAAATATGGGAACCATACATGGAATACAATAGAGAAATCCTACTACGGACCTCCACCACCTAAAATGACAGAAGGAGAAGACAACGTAATGAACTGACCCAGTATGTAAGAGTAAAGGACAAACATTTCTTGTTTATTTTTATTAAGTGACGACATTGTTTAACGGGTTTAATGTATTATATAGATTGAACTTTGAATAAATGGGGAGGGGGGGTGAGGGAGGGGGGGAAAAGGGAGAAAATGACACTGTATATATTCAAGAGAATATGTCTGTATGTATTTTGGTCAGTATGGTTCATAGTGTGAAAAATAAAAAATTTAAAAAAAATGAATGCAGTTTGACCTGCTGAGTTTCTTCAGCACTGCATTTTTACTTCTGTTCGGCTCCGAATCATGGGTCCTCTACCGGCACCACCTACGGCTCCTAGAACGCTTCCACCAGCGTTGTCTCCGCTCCATCCTCAACATCCATTGGAGCGCTCACACCCCTAACGTCGAGGTACTCGAGATGGCAGAGGTCGACAGCATCGAGTCCACGCTGCTGAAGATCCAGCTGCGCTGGATGGGTCACGTCTCCAGAATGGAGGACCATCGCCTTCCCAAGATCGTATTATATGGCGAGCTCTCCACTGGCCACCGTGACAGAGGTGCACCAAAGAAAAGGTACAAGGACTGCCTAAAGAAATCTCTTGGTGCCTGCCACATTGACCACCGCCAGTGGGCTGATAACGCCTCAAACCGTGCATCTTGGCGCCTCACAGTTTGGCGGGCAGCAGCCTCCTTTGAAGAAGACCGCAGAGCCCACCTCACTGACAAAAGGCAAAGGAGGAAAAACCCAACACCCAACCCCAACCAACCAATTTTCCCTTGCAACCGCTGCAATCGTGTCTGCCTGTCCCGCATCGGACTGGTCAGCCACAAACGAGCCTGCAGCTGACGTGGACTTTTTACCCCCTCCATAAATCTTCGTCCGCGAAGCCAAGCCAAAGAAAAGAAAAAGAAGAAGCATTTTTACTTCAATCACTGCATCTGCAGACTTCTGTTTCACTTTCATGTGTTTTAACCGGCCTATACTGAAAATAGAGTGATTTTCTCATAGTTCCTGTTACAACAAAACAAGCAGATTGCAGGAATGTTGTAGCAATCATTTAACATTTGCTTAAGAGTGAAGAGTGCAGCACTACTTAAAATCCTAATTTTCCTTTTCTGTAAGGTGCTGTACCCAGGGTGTGGTTGTGAATGAATGTTCAGATTTGAACGATAAACTAAATTGTTTTTGTGTGAACTGCAAATTGAAGGAATTTTACAAAAATATACAAAATTATGTCATATTTCATAATTGAAACAAATAATGTAAAACTCTGAGTTTTAATGATGCTGGATTAGCTGCTTTTCCGGTGTACAAAATGTAATTTCTAGAGAGAAAATTCAGTACTTTTCTTCTGTTCACCCATTCCACCCTGCATGACTTTATCATCCTCCACCACACCTTTTGGTTTTTCATGGCTCTCTCCCCTTGTCTGGCATCTGCCAATCGACTGACTGCCTGTCACATTTCATTTATACCTGGATCACCAATCCCTCATGGGCCTCTGACCTACCTTTCCCACTGTGACCTCTTTATACTGGCTCTCTTCTCCACATTCTGAATCTTGTTGAAGTGCTTCAGGCCAAACCGTTGACTGCCTAAGGATTCTGCATGGCCTGCACAATTTCTCCAGCTCTTTCATGTATGGCACTTGACTCCAGCATCTGCAGATTTTCTTGCTTACCTCCACATTTTTCTAATGCACTCTGACTAGATAATAATAAGTGATAGTAAATAATCCAGAGAACATGTAAATTGAAATGGAATGTAGAAATGAGGACTCCAGTGAATGGAAAGAGATTGAAATGGAATGTAGAAATGAAGACTCCAGTGAATGGAAAGAGAGAGTCGGTACCAGAGCATGGTGAATGGAGAGGGAGTGTGGGAACCAGGGCCCCAGTGAGTGGAAAGGGAGAGCAGGATCTGGAATATGGTGAAATGAAAGGGGACAAGGGTACCAGGGCCCTGGTGAGCCAGATTGTAGTGTGGCAAATATTATCCATTAATCTAGATACTGAACTGATTACTTAAATATCAGAGTTTTACTATGTTGGTTGGTACAACTTAAGGAATTGTATCAGTTGATTAGTTTGTATGAAATTATTTCAAGTGGAACTCGCCAGATGTTGACTGTCTCTGTGGAGAAAGTAGGCAACGTAAGCTCTTTTTAAATTTAATAAAATACCCTCGATAGTTTTAATAATTAACAACTTTTCCCGTATCTCAGAGAGAGGTATAGAGACATTGTGTCAAAAATACTGGTTAATAAGATAATGCAATTTGTGCTCCATTCCTGTGGCAAAATACCAACCATCAGGTACGATTCATCCAAACTCAGATATCATATGAACTGGAAATAAATGAGAAGTTGGAAGGGCTTAGCAGGTCAGGCATTTTGGGTTGGGCCCTTTTCCTCAAGACAAAGTTGGGAAAGGGAGATAGCATTGTCTTGGGTAAACTTATACCTCTCATTTTGTTCATTTTAGATTGGTCACAGTGTTTGAGCTACCGAAAGAAAATAGACACACACACCGAGAGCAGTTCAGTTTATACAAATGTTTATTACTAATTCAAAAGCTGATTTCACACTACAATATGCAAGCCCTTCCCAACTATACTTATCAACGCTTGGACTGGTCCCAACTGCCGAAGCGAGGCAACAACTGCACACTTGTAGTAGGTTGTCAGGGCGCTGGTAGCAGCTTCTCCACCTCCCCCGACCGGGACGTTGCTCGGACTCTGGCTGTTCTTCCTTCTTGACAAGGGGTGTTCCCACCCCTCAGAGAGTCTAAACTTCAGCAGCAGGACCACAGACTTTTATACCCCAAAAACAATTAATCATGCACCCACTCCCTCTAACATTTGTCAGTCAAAATCAAAGCTGAGCATACTATTCTACAATTTAGAAGATTAATTATTATGGAGCAGGATGCTATGATATCCTGGTTTATCTCGTAGATACAAGGACTCATTAAAACTTCTTGAGCAAGACAGGTTGTGACCAATACGTCAATTTCAGAGTGTCGTATTTGACAACTGCTTTCCCTGGGCCTCACGGTGGAATTCCATTTCAAAGTGTATCTTCAGATAAGTCCCCATGGCTGAGTTTAATTACATCTGCTAGTTCTGAAAGTTAGGTGACCTGCGTGTGGACCCAGTGTCGTCAGTTCCACATAAGCAAAAAGCATCTGAGTACATGGTTTTAATCCTCCATTACATTCCACCCCTTGGTCACAATCTGTTATTTGCGAGGCCTAACCAGTATTTGAGTACAGAGGGAGCGAAAAAAGAGAAATCAAAACAACAATTACAAAGATAAGCAATGACGCGAGCAACCAACGGAGGATAGTGTGGCCCACTCCCCCAAATGTAGCAGTTAGCCATGAGAAAGGATTCCAACCAAGGCTCAAATTATCCTTGTTGGCCACAATACCCAGATACTGGAGCTCACGAACAGATTTTGAAACATGCTGAACAATAACATATTTATATAAGCTGCACTTGAGGCTGGTGACCGAGGACCTCCTTGGTGTAATGCATCGGACCGTGTTTCCCACGGGGAACTCCCTTGGAACGTCCTCGACATTACAAATCCAATTGCTGGCATCAAAGCAGCTGTTAAGCCAGATCACCAGGAGTGTAAAATGGAGAACCTGGAACAAAGAAGCCTGACACATGTCACTCACGATACCATAAGCGTTCAGTGTTTAAACAGACTAAATCATCCTGTCCCTCAATAGCTACCCACCGAGTGTTACCCTGGGCAGGTGTCACTATTTCCCCTTTTACAGGAGGGCCACTACCTGGTGGTGCCACCCATACCTTTTGTCCAACATTCTCTAGTTCGGGGATGGGGGGCAATGACTGTTATTCCTCTGGAATAGGCTGTAATTCAGGAGCGTGAAGAAGTCGGTGGAAAGGTGTACCTCCTTTTAAAGGGCGATGATTCAAATTGTCGACTGCCTGCTGCAGCACATGGCACCATCCCTTCTGGGTCCCCAGTGATGTTAACAAATGAATTTGTTCCTTCAGTAAGCCGTTCATTTGTTCAACTAACCCGGCAGCCTGCGGGTAATAAGGAATATGGTGGACCCATAAAATACCGTTGTCATTTGCCCAATCACAGATTGCTTTCCCGGAGAAGTGCGAGCCATTATCAGAGTGAATCTCCTCTGGAACATCATAACGATAAATCAAATGGTTTTGTCCTTGGATAGTGCTAGCTTGGTCAGCCGTATTGGTGGGAAAAGTAAAAACCAGGCCCGAAAAGGTGTCAACCATTACTAGGACGTAATATTTACCCATGCAGTCTAGCATGGGGCCTATGTAATCAATTTGCCAGACCGCAGCTGAGTGAGCACCCCGTTTTATTCGGCCATGCGGACCAGGTGGAACGGTATGGAACTTCACAAGCTGACATTCTGGGCATGTACATATGACCATGCGGACATCATCCTTATGGATGGATAAAGCATGTGTACGGGACCACATAGCTGATCCCTTCTCCCCCAAATGACCACTCTGTTCATGTGCCCATCGAGCCAGGGGGACGGTATCAGCACAGCTGATAGTGGCAAGCTGATCTGCTACTGCATTATGTTGAGCCATGTTAGTCGCCATATTGGTATGGGCATCAACGTGATAAACGGTTATCTCACGATGGTGGGAAGCATCCCACAACAGCTGCCACAACTCTTTGCCCCATACTGGGCGATCATGTATCATCCAGTTGTTCTTTTGCAAATCAGGCATCCATACCACAAGTCCATTAGCCAAAGCCCAGGAATCAGTAAACAGGCGAAGAGGGTGATCATGGGGATCTAGTGGTAAAGTGACTGCCTTCAACTCAGCATACTGACTGGAGCCACCATCCCCCTCTTCCGATAACTGAGTTCCTGACCTAGGATGGTAAGCCACCTGTTCGTGTATGCGGCCCACCCCTTCAGGCCCTCTGGTCGCACGACTCTGAATATACCACTTCCATTTAACAATAGAAGACTGCTGAGCCCGCCCGATCTTTAGATTAGCATCATTAGCCAGGACCCAATTCATTATAGGAAGTGCAGGTCGCAATTGAACATCTGCATCACCTGTCATTCTTTCAGTCTCTAGCAGGGCCCAGTAACAGGCTAGTAACTGTTGTTCAAAAACAGAATAACGAGTGGCAGCCTCAGGCATGGTACGTGACCAGAATCCTAGTGGGACTCGGCGACCCTCTTGTTTCTGCCAGAGGCTCCAGGAGGCCACATCATCAATATAATGGTGAATTGAGAGGGAAGGCGATACTGGAAGGTGGGTGAAGGTATACTGGCGCCCCTTCCAGGTAAAGGCGAACTGATCCTGTGAGTCCTCAGCTATAAGAATACTGAAGAAGGCGTTAGCGAGATCAATGACAGCATACCATGTTCCTGAGTTCCCAGTAGCAATGTTTTCAATAAGGGTGACAATGTCCGGAACTGCTGAAGCAAGTGGTGGGGCATGTTTGTTCAAAAAACGATAATCAACTGTCATTCTCCAGGAGCCGTCCGGCTTCTGGACCGGCCAAACAGGGCTATTAAAGGGCGACGTTGCGGGCCTCACTACCCCTTCTTCTTGCAGAGCATCGATGGTGGCAGTAATCTCTTCCTGCCCCCCAGGGAGATGATATTGTGGAATGCACACTGGTTTCATGGGGGCTGGCACCATCACAGGATCCCACTTAGCCTGACCCACTACTAGTTTTTTTGTAATAGTTCGAATTCCAAATTCAAATCCCCCTTGGCTAGTATTAAGGGCCATACCGGCCAACATATTAATACCCAGGATACACTCGTCAGTAGCAGCCACCAGGGCATGTAACCAGACAGGGGAAGGGCTATCACCCACCATGGCACAGACTTTTATTTCCTTTGCCAGGGTGACCGCTCCTCCCAACCCCTCTATTCGAAAGGACGGTCCAGTCCAGAGGTCTGGATTACCAGGAATCACCGAGTGCTCTGCACCGGTGTCGACCAAAGCCAAGTATTGGCGATCATTACCCCCACCCCAGTGGATTGTTAACGGTATGTAGGGCCGCGGATCCCCGTGTGTGCGCCGTGTCTCGATGGAGTAGACATGGGAATCCTGCCCACATCTTCAGGCTTCAGAAGGGTTCGTGGGCTTCCAGGACCACATGCTATTGTTATCTTTAAGAGCCTGTTTAACCCATTGTTTTACCTCATCATGAGTAACTGGAGCAGGAGAAGCCAGCTCGATAGAAGCAGCAGTGGGAGCAGAAAGCACAGCTGGGCCAGGAGGACTCAGCAGCTGGGGATGATGTTCCCCTGCTTTTTGCCTAAATCGATCTCCAATGGCAGCCAGTTCTTTTACAGAGAAATCACGGATCATTGACTCCTTCCGACCCCTGTTCCCACTTTGGCTCACAGGGTCCTCCACCCAGTCTAGGGGAGGAGGTGGAGGCCATCCAACAGAGGGAGTAGGCCATAGAGCATAAGCAGGGGTTTGGGTATTTTCCCCTGGGTCCACATGGGAAACCGGGGTATCTATCCCTTCCATCTCTACCCTTACATCATCCCCCCTTCTGTCTGTTTGGGAAATATGCTGCCTTATAGGGCGGGCATGAACAGCAGATGGAGAGGGTAGTATGTTAGACACATGCTGAGGAGTATCTGCATTATTACCATTGTCATTCCAGATATTCCCATCCCAATCCTCAATTACATCAGGATCGTCACCATTCCTTATCATGGCATGAATACGATATGGATCGGGTTCTACTCCATGCCTTTAAGGACAGAGCTGCTGCCGGAGTTTAATATTATGGCAAATCATTTGGACATGCTTATCTTCCCATTCTTTGGCTCTGTCCTGAATGGTACGAACAATCTCGCTCATCATGGAACAGCATTGTCGCAGGACTTCTAGCTCCTCCTCTAATTGCTTTCTTTTGCACTGAGATTCTACTTCTCTTTGAATTAATTCTGCTTCACGCTGAACGGAGTGGCGTAATGCTGTGGCCAGCAACCAAAAACCATTCGTCAGCATTCCCTTTTTATCAGGAAATTTACTTTCTCGAAGGAGAGTGGCAACCCGCTCTCCCAGAGGTGCACTTGATGAGTCTAACTTCTCATCCCAACTAATGGGTGGTCCCAACAAAGACAGGGTATTGGCCAACATGCCAAACCCATCGTCTTTGGAAGTCCATCCAGGAATCAAGAACTGCTCAGGGCTCACCTCTTTCTTTCGGCGAAACATCTTGAGACCAATCCTGCTCGCAGCGCCAATTGTCTTGGGTAAACTTATACCTCTCATTTTGTTCATTTTAGATTGGTCACAGTGTTTGAGCTACCGAAAGAAAATAGACACACACACCGAGAGCAGTTCAGTTTATACAAATGTTTATTACTAATTCAAAAGCTGATTTCACACTACAATATGCAAGCCCTTCCCAACTATACTTATCAACGCTTGGACTGGTCCCAACTGCCGAAGCGAGGCAACAACTGCACACTTGTAGTAGGTTGTCAGGGCGCTGGTAGCAGCTTCTCCACCTCCCCCGACCGGGACGTTGCTCGGACTCTGGCTGTTCTTCCTTCTTGACAAGGGGTGTTCCCACCCCTCAGAGAGTCTAAACTTCAGCAGCAGGACCACAGACTTTTATACCCCAAAAACAATTAATCATGCACCCACTCCCTCTAACATTTGTCAGTCAAAATCAAAGCTGAGCATACTATTCTACAATTTAGAAGATTAATTATTATGGAGCAGGATGCTATGATATCCTGGTTTATCTCGTAGATACAAGGACTCATTAAAACTTCTTGAGCAAGACAGGTTGTGACCAATACGTCAATTTCAGAGTGTCGTATTTGACAACTGCTTTCCCTGGGCCTCACGGTGGAATTCCATTTCAAAGTGTATCTTCAGATAAGTCCCCATGGCTGAGTTTAATTACATCTGCTAGTTCTGAAAGTTAGGTGACCTGCGTGTGGACCCAGTGTCGTCAGTTCCACATAAGCAAAAAGCATCTGAGTACATGGTTTTAATCCTCCATTACAAGCATGCATTAAAAAGAGAGAGGGGGAGAGTTATAGAGGGGTCCATAGGTTTTAGTGCAATGCCTATATAAAGCTTGCTGCCTGTTCCTGTGGCGATTGAGTCACCAACACAACTGGTGTTAAACAAGAAAGCCTGCAGATGGTGTGATTGTAGTTTACACAAAAGTGCTGGAGAAACTCAGCAAATCATGCAGATTTTTTATGTATAAAAGATACAGATACAGAACCAGAGATTCGGGCCTGAGCCCTTTCTCAAGGTATGAGAAAAAAGCAGACAGTTGCCTGAATAAAATGGTGGGGAAAGAGGCAGGGGAGGAGCACAGTGCCACAGGCAAGAGGGTGGGAAAAGGTCAGAGGACCCATGGGGTTCATCACAGAGTGGAGACCAATTGCAGAGAGGTGGTATTGGGTGGGGGCAGCAAATATTCCAGATGAGAATGGAAAACAAAAACTTACCTTAAGGAGGATTATTTCCTCACTTCCGGGTGCCTTGGCAACTGCCCAGGTGGAGGTGGGTCTGAGTTATGCTGGAACAGACCTTACCCCTCCACTTGAGATCAGCTTCAATGTTTGAGACCCACACCTGTCAATCATACATGCAAGTAATGGCAATTGGTATTGGTGCTTGTCCAGTTGCTTCTGTGCTTATGTGAGGTCTCCACTCCAAGTTATGAAACCATGCTCTGCACATCCAAATTACCCCAGGTTTTGGTAAAAATCTCCTACACATTACAAATGCTGCATAATAGGATTTCCCATGAAAGAGGCATTGAACTGAGGCACTTCCTGTCTTCAAGGAAGATCCCACAGTGTTATTTTGAGAAAAACAGTGGAGTTCTCCCTCATGTTACAGATGTGAACAGTTATGAAACAGCATATCCTGATGTCTTCCTGATCACTGTAGGGGTCTTAAATGAGGCCAACCTTAAAAAGTCTCTGACAAACTACCATTAACATGTCACATGTGAGACCAGGGGAGCCAACACACTTGGCCTCTGCTTCACCTTCATGAAGAACTCCTACGAATCCATACCTTGTCTGCACTTCAGCAAGTTTGATCACCTGGCTGTACTTCTACTCCCGGCATACAGGCAGAGTCTGAGGACCACAGCTCCAGCGGTAAAGATGGCGAAAGTATGGTCGAGGGAGGTGGAGGAGTGTTTGCAGGACTGCCTTGAATCAGTGGACTGGAATATATTCAAGAATTCATCCATAGACTTGAATGAATATGCAACAGGTGTCACTGACTTCATCAAGACCAGCATGGATGAGTGTGTGCCCAAATGCAAATACTGGGTGTTCCCCAACCAGAAGTCCTGGATGAATCAATACCATTATTCAAGCCTTCAATATCATTATTCCCTCAGTGGTGGCCAAGAAGCTACAAAGTCTAGGCCTCTGCACCTTCTTGTGCAATTGGATCCTTGACTTTCTCATTGGAAGACCACTGTCAGTATGAATTGTAAACAACATCTCCTCCTCACTGATCATCGACACAGGTACACACTAAGGATGTGTGCTTAGCCCACTGCTCTACTCATTATACGACCTCGACTTTGCGGCCAGGCACAATTCCAATGCCATCTAAAAGTTTGTCGATGATGTCACAGTTGTTGGCAATATCACAAATGACAATGAGATAGCGTACAGGAGGGCTCGTTGAGTGGTGTCATATCAACAACCTTGTACTCAATGTCAGCAAAACCAAGGAGATGATTGTGGACTTCAGGAGGGAGTCAGGGGAACACAACCCACTCCTCATCAAGGGATCAGTAGTGGAGAGGGTCAAGAACTCCAAATTCCTGGGTGTCAACATCTCCGAGGATTTGTCCTGGACCCTCCACGTTGATGCAATCACGAAGAAGGCTTGCCAGTGGCTATACTTCGTGAGGTGTTCAAGGAGATTTAGTATGTCACTGAAGACTCTTGAAAATTTCTACAGATGTACCATGGAGAGCATTCTGGCTGGTTACGTCACTGTCTGGTCTGGAGGCGCCAAATCCCAGGACAAGAATAAACTCCAGAGGGTTGTTAACTCAGCCTGTGACATCACAGGCACTAGACTTCACTCCATTGAGGATATCTACATGAGGTGGTGTCTTAAAAAAGCAGCCTCTATCTTTAAAGACCCCCACCACCCAGGCCACACCCTCTTCACTCTGCTACCATTGGAAAGGAGGTACAGGAGCCTAAAAATGAGCACTCAATGGTACAGAACAGCTTCTTCCCCACTGCCATCAGATTCCTGAATGATCAATGAACCAAAAACACTTTTACTTTTTGAGCTCTATTATTTAAATTTTTTTATATATTACTGTTGTAAGATGGTTCAGAATATGAGTGTTTACACTGTGATGCTGCTGCAAAGCATCAATTTTTGTGACTTGTGCATCACAGTATATTCTGATTCTGATGCTTCTCCTGCACCTGTTACAAATGATGTAGATTTCCTCATCTCTGCCACTTTATAATTCATGGAATCTTGCTGGTTTCAAATTGCCTACTACTTTTGAACTTAACAATACTGACTAAGCTTCGGAAGTACTTTCTTCTAAAAGCAGGGTGCATTGGGCTGTCAGGAGTTTGTGAAAGGCATTTGGAATGTTTTCAGGTGACACAAACCCCATGCAGAACATAAAAGAATACTTCAGTGAACTTGACTTTGTGAGTAATTACTGGTAATTCCCAAAGTCTCCTGGTCGCAATTTTTTCTCTCTGCTCCCTTCAGGCAGAAGGTACAGAAGTCTGGTATCCAGCACCTCCAAGATCAAGATCATTTTTTTTCTAACAGTTATCAGATTCTTGACTACCTTAACCCTAACCATAAACTACTCCAGGACCACCAAAAGATTGATTCCTCTATTGAAACGTCACCTTTTTCTTGCATTAACAGCAAATAAGAATATTTTCCATCCTTTTATATTTATTACCTCTTTCTCTGTCTTGGCATGTTGTTACAATTTATATTATTGTTGTTGATGTAACTCATCTCATCTAATCCTGGTGAATTCCCTGAATCTGTTACACTAGCAAATTCCTTTTGGCATCCAGTGGGGGAGTGCAATCCACCCACATTTACATCAGGGAATCAGCACAAATTCTAGGCCATGTTCCAGCTCCCTTCAAAGTCCACGTCATGGAATGTGCTTAACAACTTCTATCCTGGCTCTTCTCCCAAGTATGCTTTGTGCCTTCTATAATCTTTTGTGCCTTTCAGAATGTCTTGATTTTCCATGTAGGTTGCAATTAAAAGAAAGGACATTTGACAAGCAAGGTTCAAACAATCTCTCTGCACTTACATTTCAGAATCCACCTGAATGACCAGGACTAACAGCATTTATACTTGTCTCAGTGGATTACTCAAGAGTGCTAACATCATATCTGACATGTGTTGCTTAAGTTCTTATCATTTATAAGCCCATTACATGCTTGGAACTGGGACATGAATACTATGCAATTCTTGCTTTTTGATACAGGTGAGAGCTCATAATTCAGTGATCAATGGGAATTGATGCTTGCTACGAAATCAGATGTTTGGAATATTGGTTTGCTATGCAGTTCCTTTTCCAAGATGGACTTGGATTCCCATCAGTGAAACTGGATGGCTTTCTAAGTCACCCTTTTGCTATTGCAATTAAAGTTGCAGGAAAGCTACTCAGGGTTGTGGACACCCTTTTGAGATGCAACCAAATAACATAAGAATTGAAGAAGTAGTCCATTCAGACCCTCAAGCCTGTTCTGACATTCAATAAGCTTACCTCAGAACCATTTTCCTCATTGACTTCATATCTCTCCATTTTCTTCATCCAAAAATGTAACGGTCCATATCTTCAATATACTGAACTTCCACAGCCCCTTTGAGTGGTGAATTGCATTGATTCTCTCCTTTATGGGTGAAGATTTTTTTTTTTCTCCTCTTTGTCTAGAATGGCCAGTTCCTTATTTTGAGCCTCACCCACTTGGTCTGGATCTCAAACAGAAATAAAAACATTGTTGCATCTATCCTGTTGACAAATCTTCTCAAGTCCTGAAGAATTTTGTATCTTTCAATTAAATTTTTCAATTATTGGCCAGATTTAATTAATCACCCCTCACAAGCCAATCCTTCACCTCCTCCCGTCCCCATCCCAGGAATCAATCTGCTGATTTTCTCCATCACCTCACTATTGCATGTGTAGATAGAAGCATCAAATTTAATAGGGATGGGGCCACATTCCCTTTTCAGTCAAGTAAATGAATGGGACAAATTTAATGGAAGAAAATGAAAATTTTATCCATGTAATATTTATTTGCAAAATCAACAACCATGTTCAGTAACAGCATATGTCAATTTAAGAACTCTATTTAAGAAATAGGAAGAAGCAAATGACATCACCCAGCAATAATACAAACATTCTCACTTTATAACAAGCAGGAAGCCCAAATACACCCAATTCACAGCAAAGGTGTATTTGGTGAAGGTGGCTTAATCTTTACCGCCTGTCTCCCTATTGCTGGTTACCTCACCTTTTCAACCTGCCACCCATGGGGAGGTGGTGTGTGGAGACCGGTTTCCGAAAGTAAAGGCATATTCATTATTCCATCATATATTTGAAAGAGGAATAAAGCAAGTAAAACAAAGGATGGATTTAAGATTTTAATTTTCATATTTTATCAAGAGATTATTTGGTCCATTGAGCCTATTTTGACTCACAGATCAATCCCATCAGTCCCAGTTCCCCACTCATTTCTCTTCATCTGCCTTCTCTCACAAACACCTAATTTCCTTTTCTCCTACTGATACTTGAGACAACTTACTAACCAACAAGCCTTTGGGATGTAGGAGGAAACCAGAGCACCCAGAGGAAAGCCATGTGGTTGGTCACAGGGTGCAAATTTGACACTGACTGCACCTGAAGTCAGGATTGCATCCGAGTCACTGGAGCTGTGAGGAAGCAGTTCTGCCATCTGTGCCACCGTGCCAGATGAAGAGAAAGAGAGTGTGAGTGAAAGAGAGAGAGAGAGAGAGAGAGAGAGAGAAAATGAATTATGCCTGAAGGACTGAATCTCCAAGCTCTTAATAGTTCATTTTAAGAGTCATTTTGCAGTAATTAACTCTAATTATGTAGTCAAAAGGGTTCTTATACTTGCAATGACAGAATTTACTCTGATAAATTTAGTTCATATTAACCAAATAGAGGAAATTTAGTAACTTCAAGTGTTCATTGCATTCCAGTGAGGAGACAGAAAACAAGATGATGTTTTTACAAAGATAGTCCTGGAGCATCATATCTCAAATAGTAATGACATAACATGAAGATTTTGTCTGGGCCAGCAGAAGCTCTGTTCTCCCACTTAAGCTCGCGTTTCTGAGCCTCATTCCCATTGGGCCATTCTGTCCCAAGATGAGATCTGAGAAATAAGATGAGTTTTCATGTTTGGCCTTAGAGCTGGAGTGAACTTGATGGGCAGAATGGCAATTGCCTCTTTCAAATATGAGAAGTGTAGTGTTGTCTTAAATGTGGGAAATATTGAGATGGGTCTCTGTGGAACTGAAGCCTGGCAGAATGACAACAGGAGGCATCTTTAAATAAAGGTGCTGATCCAGATCTGGAGTATCCATAAGCAATCGGAAAATTCTCAGAGAAGCACTGCAGCCTTAAAATCAGAGCATGGGGACATGTGCAGAAAACACAATCCCCTAACAGTGAAACAGAAAGAAAGCAATAACATATCAACAGGTTTATTGCGCATTTCCTGCTTCTCACTGGCTGGTTCTTCCTCGAATTCTCCTTTACTTTTTTCAACCTATGAGAAAACAGGCTCAAATTTCTCTCCAATATGGATGAGCTACCTCTTTAATTGAAATGTGCTCAAGGTCAACTTTCTCATGGGTTTGAACATGCAGATCTTTAGTACTATTTTCTGCTTCAATACTTGATATTTAATTTCTCTGTTTTTAGATGGTTCATTATCTCAACCAAAAACCAGTTCCCGTACTCAGCAAGCCTTACCAAACATTGATTACATGGTAACCAGCACAGAAAATGCTGGGAATGCACAGAAGGGCAGGCAGCAGATTTGGAGAGAGAAACAGAGCTAATGGTGCAGGCCAGAATTTCATGGAAGTGAAATTTTGGCTCAATTTTTTTCTCTGTAGGTAATTACCTGTTAAGTTTTTATTGCATTATTTTGGATTTCTAGCATCTGTACTTTGATGGCTTATTTTAAATCAGCTTTTGAAAGATCTGTTCAACCACAGCTACCTCAGCCATTAGCTCATGTTCCTAAGCAGTTAGGAAGACAGATGATAGGTTAGCCTTTATTGCAAGAGAGTTTTAATACAGGAGTAAGGATATCTAGCTTCAACAATAGAGAATTTTAGAGGCCACACCTCGAATATTGTGTACAGTTTTGACCTTAGGAAGGATATTCTTGCCACAGACTTTGACAGACTGATTCCTGTATGCAGGACAGTCAGAATATGAGGAGGGAGTGTCATACAAATGCTGAAAGGGCTCAACAGGCTGGTGTTTCCCCAGTCTGAAGGATTTAGATTAAGACATGACAGTCCAAGGATATAGAGTAAGACGAATGAGGAGAAATTTCTTCACTTAAAGGATAGTGAACCTCAGAATTTTCTACAACAGAAAATGGCAGAGATTAAATTGCTGAATATGCAAATAGACACAAATAGATTTCTGGGAATAATGAGAATATGGCATTGAGGGAGAAACAGTCTGATCACATTTAGTGATGAAGCAGCTCAAATGACAAAATATTCAGTTATTTTCCACTTTCTGTGCTTCTAACAAAAAGCAAAATTAATTTCATGGTTCAGTTTATGTTTTGACAATTTCTGTCCAATGTTTACAATGTTGTAGAAACTACAATTTGAGATATTGAAGGCAGAACTAATCATTGGTACATTTTAAAAAGCTGTATTAGCAAAGAGCAGGATTTTATTTTGTAATAATGGTGCTGATCTTGGTTATAGTTATTCTAACATGAAAATTGGAGGCAGAGCCAAAGTAATGATTTTATTTTAAAATTTAAAAAAGGCCATTGTTATCAGAAATAGTTGCTCAAAGATAATTTAGGAAAATACTTTTCCCTCCCTTTAAATACACAGAGTTCTGCTGATCTCATGGGTGTTGATAGAATGCCAGTAATTGTGAGCAAGTAGCTATCAAGAGAAACAGGAGAGGCAGGCCTGACGCTATCTGTGGAGTCACATAGTTCAGAAACAGAACTTCACACCCAACTTGCCTGTGCCAACCAAAATGTTCCACACACACTTGTCCCACCTTCCTGTATTTACCGCATATCTCTTACCTTTGTATCTATCCCAATGTTTCTTAAACATCGCATCAGTACCTGCCTCAAAAACCTTCTCCCCCAACTTGTTCCATACACCCAACAACCTCGGTGTAAAAAAATGTCGTCCCCCCCCCACTTCCAGGTTCTCATTCTTCTGTAATAGTCGATCACATGTAATATTTGAACCTCCCCCACTTTTTGGACCAAACATTACATATTTTCCCTTACGACTCGCATAAAAATCGACTCCCCCTATTTTTGGCCTCAACTGCTCGACCATCAGAGCTCCCACTGCCTCAATCATGGATCCTCGCCCCAGCCGCTTGGCTGCCCACTGGAGCTCTCGACGCTTCAACCGTGGACCCTTACCCTGGATGCCCGCCCATCCAAGCTCCTGATGACTCATCCACAGACTCTCTCCTAGGCCCCAGCCGCCTCTCCATCTGAGCTCCTAACTCCCCAAATGCAGACACCATTTGGCCCCAGCCATCTGAGCTCCTGAAGCCTTAATTATAATTAAGCAGGTTATGACACCCCAAATTTGATCCAAAAAAATTGGTCAAAAAAACTCAACTATTACATAAGTATATATGGAATGTTCTCTAGTTCTTGATTTCCCTACTCTGGGCAAAATCTGAGTTCACTCAATTTATTTCTCTCATGATTTTGTACACCTCTCTGAGATCACCACTCGTCCTCCTGTGCTTCAAGATATAATATCCTTGCCTACTCAACCTTTCCCTCCTGATCAGGGCCCCTAGTCACAGCAACATCTTCCTAAATCTTCTCTTCATCCTTTCTTGCCTGACAACATCTTTCCTGTAGTACAGTGACCAAAACTGAACACATTACTCCAAAGTGGGCCTCACCAATGTTTTATAGAATTGCAAAATGATCTTCTGTCTGTTCATTGCACTCAGTCTAGAGGACAATGTAAAACTGCGCATCTACCCCTCCTACCTCCCACTACCTCTGCACAGCTACATTAACAGATGGAGTAGCCACCCATGAGGTAGCTAGCCCCACATTCATAACACTAGTTATTCAGGGCCTCACAAAACTTACACTAAGTTGCTATATCAGGACTATGGAGCACAAATCACACCATTGAGGTAGTGCAATAGTTTGTTTCTTGTCACTGAGATAGAGTGAAAAGCTTAGTTTCTGTGTGCTATCCAGGCTTTGCAAAAAAGTGGTCATTCTGTGGCACCATCTTTCCCTTAAAAAATTCATAGAAAACTGGATAAAATCCAAGTAAAATCCTGGGCAGATAGATGGGAATCTGGCATAAACAGTTTCTCCATCCAATATAAAGTGGAGGACACAAGGGATGCAGGAACAGAGAGGAGATAGTATATGCATAAATCATTGAAAGTTGTTGGACAGTTTGAAAAAGTGATTAAAGAGGCATTTAAGATTTTGGATGTTTGTGTCTCGAGCGCAAGTATGAGGAAGGAATTAATTCTTTGTACAATATTCGTTTTGGGGTCTTTGTGCAGAGGTTTACAAAATAATTCAGGGTTGAGGGGCTTTTACTTTTGTATGTACACTAGGGAAGGGGTTCTCCTTGGAACAGAGGAGGCTGTGAAGGAGATCTGAAAGAGGCATTTTTAAAATCATGAAGAGAATAGACAGAGAAAGAAGAGGACTGTCTCCTTTAGCTGAGAGGTGCCTGGCATAAACCTGAAAGGGAAGGATGGACAGGGTTTTAGAGAAAGGGTGGTATGGACTCAATGGGACATGTACCTTCCTTCTATCCTCTAACCCAGTGGTTTTCAAACTTTTTCTTTCCACTCACACACCACCTGAAGTAATCCCTATGCCATAGGTGCTCTGTGATTAGTAAGGGATTGCTTCAGGTGGGATGTGGATGGAAAGAAAAAGTTTGAAAACCACTGTTTTAATCGTACCTCATTGACTCATTATGTGCATGGTTTCAGAACTCCAAAGGAAATGGGCCAATGACCATCTTTTTTTAAACAAAACATTTCAGTAACAATTGGGTCTACAGCAGTGATTCTCAACCTTCCCTTCCCAATCACATACCACCTTAAGCAATCCCTTACTAATCACAGGGCACCAATGGCATAGAGATCGCTTAAAGGTTAAAAACCACTGCTCTAACCAATCTGCTTCTGCACAGGTGATCGCAGAACATTGGAAACACTCAGCAGATGGTGTGAGCTGGTTGAAGCTTTTCCAGGCCTAGATTTAATTCACAGGCTGCTTGTTTGACAAGAGCAAACCCACTTCAACTGCTGGCTGATAACACTACTTTGATGGTAACAACACAAAATGGAGCAACATGATCTAAAAGTTGGACAGTTGAATAAGTTTCAAAAGCAACATGAGGACACTAACCTTAAATCTTGTTGCAGAGTGACAACAGCTGTGAGGTAAAAAGCTTTTTAATCATGCAATTGTAAAGTAAAAGGCCAAATCTCCTTTTCGAGACTATAACAAAACCAGAAGTCCATAGGTCCACATTAATTTACTGATTAGGAGATTCTATTTTGTGCACCGAAACCTGTTTCTGTTTAAAGGCAATTGAAAATCAACTCACCAATGTGGACTATTGGAGCCCAAGTGCCAGGATGCAGTCAAGGTCAGAATGTACTTGTATAAGTATAGCTACTGCTTGTGAATTGGCAGAGACCAAATATAATGTTTACAAATGTGGGCATCTGAATGTGCTAGATGATTGGTTTACTGGAAAGTGATGAGGCTTGCTTGGTAAAGTGAATTCCATCCAGAAGGTAACTGGTAAATGCTTGATATTTGGTAGAATGCATTTAACCATTACTTATATCCAGAATGTGGAAGAAATACAAGCTTGGTTTAAAGAGATTCCATCTAATGTGATTATCAAAGGTGTGCTGATGGTTTGGCACAATTAAGCAAGCTATGCCCTTGTGTGCTGAAATGTTCTCAGTCTGCTGTCTGTAAGAAGGTTCCTTTTGCACAGACAAGCAAAGCAATGCCATCAGACCGCAGAGTCACAACTTTATGAAAGACCAAATAAACTTTTGTTGTTGGGTGACATTACAGAGGTCTATAAAATTATGAAAGCATTTATTGGAGTGAATGAGGAGAAAGCATGAAGTGAGAGAGGAATGTGGGGGCAGAGGAGTAGGGTATGTGGATCATAAATCAGAGCATGTGCCAGTTTGGCAACCTAGCACTGTAAATTCTACCCAAAGAATGAAAATGGTGTTGAGTATCGGCACACGAAAAGGTGTAATCAAAGCCACACTGTCCACCTGTCTCTAGTCTCTGATGAATCCTGAGCAGGCTTCTGTGCTTCCTCTCTCCCATGCTGCTTACTCGAACCAGTGGTCTCCCATGCAGTCCCGATTCCACTCTCGCCCGCACAGCCAGCACCAATGAAACTGGCAGAAAGTCCTGGGACATTTCATGTGCATGCAGCCTCCTGTCAAAAGGAAACACATCTTCAGACATATGGAGCAAGTACTGTAAGTGCCAACAATATTTTTTAAAAATTGGCTCTGTTAAAGAATAGTCGGGCAGGTTTTCCTTCTCTTGGCATCCAAGAATGGCTCTTTATTCCCTAGAGTGTAGGAGGCTGAGGGGTGAGTTTATGAAATCACAAGCGGTATGGATTAAGTGAGCGCACAGAGTTTATTTCTCAGGGTAGACAATTCTAGAATGAAAGAGTATAGGTTTAAGGTGAGAGGGACCTGAGGGGCAACTTTTTCACTCAGAGAGTGGTCGAGACATCCGGGTTGAAATTATTCTATCACGCAGATACAGCATGGATTCAAGAAGGGAAGGTCATATTCAACTAATTTAGTGGAGTTAATCAAGGATATAACAAGCACAATAGATAGAGGGGAATGAGTGGATATTGTATACTTGGATTTCGAGGGGGCATTTGATAAGGTTCAGCACTAAAGACTTATCCATAAGATAAAGATGTGTCATGTATTAGTATGGATAGACAATGGTTAACTCATAGAAGTTAGAGCAATGGAATAAATTGGTGATTTTATGGTTGGCAATCAGTGGTTAGTGGAGTGCATCAGTGATCAATGCTGGGCCCACAACTGTTCACAATAAACAAAAATGATTTGGAGGCGGGCACCAAGCATGGTGTATCTATGTTTGCTAATAGCACTACATTGAGTGGAAAAGCAAATTGTACAGAAGACAAACACAGACTGGAGAGAGGTAAAGATAATTTGAAATATATATAGAGTTTGAAAAATAGATAAAACAAGTTGGCAAAGATCTGGCTGATGGAGTACAACAATGGTAATATCTACTTTATAACAAAACCATAATAAATGAGACTATTATTTAAATTGTGAAAGATGGCAGTTCTGTACACTTGGTCAGAGAGATTTGGAAGTGCTTGATGTGAATCACAAAAGCTTAGTTTGTAGGTACAGCAGATGGTCAAGAAGGAAAATTTGTTGCTTATCTTTATTACTGGAGGGATTGAATTTAAGAACTGGAACTGTCCAGGCATCTGGAGTATTGTGTAAAATTCTGCTCTCTTTTCTTGAGAAAGGATATGCTGGTTTTGGAGGTGATGCAGAGAAAGGTCATCAGGTTGGTTCTAGAAATGAATGGGTTAGATTATGGAGAGAGATTAAGTAACCTGGGATTATATTCATTGGAGTTTAGAAGGATAAAGGGAAATATTACAAGAACATAAAAATATGGAAAGGAATTGATAACTAAAGGCAGCAGGTGAAAATTCACACCAGCAGGTGAAAATGGAACTAGGAGACCAAGCCTCAAGATTTTGATTATTTTGTGTTCATATTTACACAATGCCAGTAGTTTAATGTTACATCTGAATGTATCAAACTACGAGATTTGTGAGAGTAGATTTAATCAGAGATGAGGAGGAGCTGCTTCTCCCAGAGAGTAGTGAACTCTGTGGAGCTCTCAGTCCAATTAACATATTAAGGCTGCCTCATTAAATCTATTTAAGACACAGACAGATAGATTTTTGAATAGTTGTGGAATTAAGGGTTATGGCAAATAGACAGGTAAGTGGTATTGAGTCCATGGTCAGATCAGTCATAATCGTTTGAATGGCAGTGCAGGCTCAATAGGCCAGAATACCCACTCCTGCAAGTATTTCTTATATAGAGTCGCCATGATCTAGCTGAATGATGGAACAGCTTTTAGGAATAACTATTTAAATCCTGTCCCTGTGTTCGCTGCAGGGAGAGAACCAGCCACAAGCTGAAGGATACTAATTTGAAATACATCACGTTTCTGTTTTGGCAACAACAATCCGAAGTCAGGTGAAGCTGAGATGTAGAATAAGAGGTCAGATAAGAATTTTCATGGCTTTTTCCAAACTCCTAGTGTAAGTCTGGCAGAAACCATAGGGGAACAGCATGAATGATGAATTTACACTGGCAAATCATAAGCCCCTTTCACACTTGCAAGTGATCCCAGGAATTAACCACCAATCGACCTTTAAAGTGTGTAGTGTGAAAGCAAAATCAGCTCAACGCTGGCATCAGATGATGCCATCTCATGCCGGGAATTGACGGCCTTGACCCCTAGAACAATCCCCGGCATCTGCAGATGCCAGCGTTGCAATCAGGCAAGTGTGAAACAGTTAATTTGATTGTGGGATAGAAATTACCCAAGTTTTTGCATAAGTGCAGGAATGTATAGGAAGAAAAGATTAAAATGAAGAGAAACCCCTCCATGAATGCTCCGTGCATGCAGCCCTTTCTCTGCCACATGGCATTCTGGGAGGGTAGGTCTGCCATCGCATTTTTCCCCACAGTATTTATAATTTGTATGCGATAGTGCTACCAACTTTCCCACACTATATAAATTGTGTGCTATAGCACTACAAATTTTCTCACACTGTATAAATTGTGTGTTATAGGGCCACAAACTTTTCCATGCTGTATAAATTGTGCATTAAAGTGCTACCAACTTGCCCACCCTGCTTAAAAATTGTCCACTATTGCTATTTACAACTAGTGCTTTCCCACGATCCCTTATAAAGGGGCTGAAGGGCTCATACTGTGCTGTACATAAAGTTTAATTATGTTTTAATTAGGCATGATTAATTTTGTTCAAATATAAGGTTATAATATATTGATCAGGATTTAGGGCAGGTCCACCATCACCCGATGTGTCATGACATCACCAGTAGAAGGGAGATCAGTCCTAACCCTGGGGATGGTTCCTTGCAAGTGTGAAAGTGTTTAGTGTCCCAGTTAGGAGTGGTCAAGTGTGAAAACCCAAAACCCCATTCCTATCCCAAGACACGAAACGGCCAATTTAGTGGGATGCAAGTGTGAAAAGGACGATAGAAATGGCAAATATCCAGTTCTATTTCTACAATGTGCCCAAATCTCAACTTGTAATAATAAAATTCACCTCAGTTTCTCATTGTTAAAGGCCAGCAGCAGGGGATCTTGTATCTTGGCTGGCATGTAATTGTTTTAAGCTTATAGAGCCATAGAATATTACAGCACAGAAAACAGACCCTTTGGCCATTCTGGTCTGTGCCGAACTATTATTCGATCTAGTCCCACTGACCTGCACCCAGCGCATAGCCCTCCCATCCACGTACCTGTCCAAATTTTTCTTAAATGTGAAAATTGAGCCCATATTTGCCACTTCAACTGGCAGGTCATTCCTCACTCCCTCTACATGTATTATTTGTAAATCTTTTCCTGAGGCACTCTTTCTAAAGAAATCTTATTTCTCTATGTGTATAATTGTGTTAGGTTGCATTATTATCATGTTAGTTCAATATTGTAACAGGTACAGACCATTCTTTTCCACTGGCACTTGGCACTTGGGACAAGGTTTAGTTGTTTCCTTGATGGTTTGTCTTGAAGCCTCTTCCCAGCAAGCTCGCTGGGCAGCTTGTTCATTGACAACATAACCCTACAAATAAGAGAATAACAAAGCCATTATATCACCCTACTCGATGCTCAAATTTATTCATGCATTAGGAAAGAAAACATGGGACTGATTTCCTTACTGTCTCTGTCCTGAAGGCATCGACTGCTTGCTGGGTCTACAGTTCCATGGGAACCAGTCACCCTCTGGTACCTTGCTCAAAGGCCTTTTATTTATGAGTTTGAGCACTACATAATCAGCAGACTATTTGACTGTTAGCTATCTTAACAAGTTGTTAAAATAGATCCTCTTTGAGATTTTGACCTTGCTGGACCAGTCAGCATTTATTTACTTGAAGAAAGTGATAGCAACCTGCAGCATTCACTGCAGCTAAGTTACAATATTGTTTGTGAAGATGAAGGAACAATGATATAAGCCAAGAGAATGTGGGAGTTGGTGAGACTTGGAGGGTCAATTTACTCAGAATCAGAATCAGAATTTATTGTCATGAACAAGTCACAAAATTAGGTGTTTTGCCACAACATCGCAGTTATGAACCATCTTACAACAATAATATAAAAAATAAAAATAATAGTGCAATGAAAAGTAAAGCAGTGTCTTTGGTCCATTGATTATTCAGGAATCTGATGGCAGTGGGGAAGAAGTTGACCTTGTGCCCATGTTGCTTCCTATTTGTACAGACTACGTTCTTTTCATGAGAAAGTCAAGGATCCAGTTGCAGAGTGGGGTACAGAGGCCCAAAGTTTGTAGCTTTTTGACCAGCACTGAGAGAATAATGGTACTGAAGGCCGAGCTGTAGTCAATGAAGAGCAGCCGTATGTATGAGTTGCTCTTTGTGAGGTGGACTAGAGCTGAGTGGAAAGCCAGCAATATTCCATCTGCTGTGGAGCTTTGCTAAGGTGCATGTTAATTCTGGCCAGGACCAGCCTCTCAAAGCATGTTAGTGCTACTGGTTGGTAGTCGTTGAGGCACCTCACACTACTCTTCTTGGACACCGGGATAATTGAAGAAAGTGGGAACCTCTGACTGCAGCAATGAGAGGTTGTTTGTGACCTTGTTTAGTGAAAACCATCATGACTCAGAGACTTGATGAGCTGATTGTAGAATAAACCAAACCTCATTATGTCTATCCATGTGTATTTTCAGTAGTAAGACTGACACAAGTCTCACACCACTAGGTTCAGGAACAGCTGCTACCCCTCCACCATCAGACTCCTCACAACAAACACAATCAGGGACTCTTACTTTTACACTTTATTGATTTTTTTTCTCTCTCTCTGCATTACATATTTTGTTTACATTTCTTTATTCGTTTACATGTGTATGTTGAGTCAGTTCTTTTCTGCACTGCCAATAAGTGGTAATTCTGCCTTGCCCACAGGAGAAAGGATCTCAGGATTGTATATGATGTCACGTACGTACTCTAACATTAAATCTGTTATCTGAAGTCTGATCTAACGTACCTGCATTAAAGAAACCACATGAATAAAAGGTGCTATTGCTGTTGTGATCAGGAGTAGGAATCTTGTAGAATTTTTCCTGCAGCTGAATTGAGGAGTATCATAGTATAGCCTCTCAATGAGATAACTAAACTCATCCTGACTCGTGGAATCTTGTGAGCTAAAACACCAGTAAAGGTGATGAGAAGAGGATAAAGTTGTCACCCTCTGCTCCACAGGTGGCTCCAGGTCTCTGCAACCATGTCTTATTTATCCTGGTTCATATTACAGATTTCAGATTTATTGTCAGAGTACATACATTACAGTTCATCACATCCAACCCTGACTCAATGTACACATGTAATCAAATATGTAAACATGATCACCTCCACAAGTATGGTGGCCATCCTCTGATGTTAGCATTAAGTTAACTAATGTATTCTTGATCAGAATGACACTTCTAGCTACATTGTCACTACCATCCCAGCCTCCAATGGCATGTGAGGGAAGACAGGTGAAAATCTGACTGAAGGAAGGTCTTTGTGGACAACCCTGCCCCTACAACCTTCCTCCCTTCCCACCCAGCTCCTCGCACACAACGCCAGCCACATGATTGAGGGAATGGGTTGGAAAATTATCCCGAGATCAGGCGAACCTCTGGACATGTGGGCTGAATGCCTGAATGCATTTGTTCCAGTGGTGTAATTGCTCTGTTAATGAACGTCATCCCAAAGCCTCGGGCTAAGCCAGAAGATCACAAGTCAAATCCCGTCTTGGTAGTTTCAGGATTTAATTTCAGATAAATTATTCTTTAGGGAAGGAATCTCATTTATTTACATAGCACTTAGAGCTATAAAAAATGCCCGATAGTCTTCACAGGAGCATTAGAATGCAAGATGTGACACTAAGGCACTGAAGGAAATGTTAGGATTAATGATCAAAAAATTCCCAAAACAGACAGTTTTAAAGAATGTCTGAAATTAGGGAGGGGTTAGGGAGGGAACCCAGAGGCTTGGTCTTCACAGTTGAAGGCCTGGACTCGATCAGAGAAAGAATTAATATTGAGGTTGTGTGTGTATGGTTAGAATAGGAGAAATAGGGTAGAGATTGAGGAACCTGAAAACAGAGGTAAACATTTTAAAGTTGAAATGTTTCTGAGGATCTGCTGATCATTGAGTAGGATACTTCCCATAGAGTCAGGGATGAACTTGTGTTCCAAAGAAAGGTGGGAGGAAACTGGAGCCCTTGGGGAAAACCCATGCAGACATGAGGAGAACGTATAAACTCCTTACAGACAGCGCAGGATTCCAACCCCAGTCCAGATCGCTGGCACTGTAAAGGTGAAGAACTAACCCCTATATCTCCCCTCAGTTTGAAACTGTTTGTCTAGATGACAAAGTTGAAAAGTGAATGGTTAAACCAAAGCAGGTTCCAGAGGTCAGTGGCAAGAGAACGTGTTATAACTGAGACTGAAGACAGTGACAATCATCTTCTTGATGGTAAGTGAAAGGCAATTTCTGTTCTTCCTGGTCAGGATATTGGGCAAGTAGTGTGACAAATAGGGCGGCAAATGTGTGGCTGTCTGTAAGGCAATTGTATGTTCTCTTTGACATGTGTGGGTTTCCACTGGGTGCCTCAGTTTCTTCCTACCCTCTAAAATATACAGGGTTGATAAGGTAATTGGGTGTATTTGGGTGGCACGGGTTTCGTGGGCTGGAAGGGGCTTCTACCTTGTTGCATCATGAAAATTAAAATTAAAATTTAAAAAACTACTGACGAGATGGTGTAGGAAGAGGATGTGTAATTCCACCTCTCCCCAGCTGAATAACTAATACCCGAAATTTAGAGATAGTTAAATACTTAAAACTTGTTTTGAAGAAGTTTAAGAAGTTATTTACAGTCATAATGAAAGGAACCAAGGCTCAAGCTGCAAAAAACTACAATTTAAAAAGGGGTCGACTCTGGAGCTGCCGAAGCCTCAACTGACTACTAAGGCCACAATTACAATTACACTGGCGCTCTCTTTGCGTCCTACCATGCAAGATGGCGCCGGCACGGTAAACCATTCCTTAGAGAAGGGGGGAGTGGGCACGACTCCGATCGCGTGGCCGGGGTTGTGGGGCCTCGCGGAGGTGAAGGCTCCGTTCCTGACTGCGGTCGCAAGCACATCGGACCAGCCGGCGACGTGCTGAGCCCGAGCGCGGAGGCAGAGGACCTGTGCTTCCAGACCCTGGCTGATCTGGGCATGCGCGGAGATTCGTGCTTGCGCACAACTCCCGACCAGGCACAGGGAGTGGGAATGTCTCGCTCCCGACGGGCTGACAATGTCAACCCTGTTTGGGAGGGAGTTCGGACCCATAGTTGTGTGGCTCAGGCCGAGGTTGTAGCGTTGGAATCGGAAGATGAAGAGGAATTACTACAGACACCAGAAGATGAAGAAGCAGGAATACTCCATGCTGCCAGAATCATACAAGGCAGGCCTCAAAAATCTCAAAGATTTCAGAGACTTAAATCTCCCACTTTACAAACTTTTCAAATTGTGCAGAGGGAGGAAGATACTACATTGTCTGTGTCCGAAGAATTTATGCATTGGATGAATAGTAATGGCAACTCAAGTTATGCAGGGATTTAAGGCTAATAAGTTTCAATTGACTGAATTGAGAGGAGAAGTGTCATTAATTAAACAAGATGTAGCCAAATGTAGCAGTTGACGTGGCACAGGATGAATTTAAAGAAATTAAGCGGGCATTTCGGGATTCCAATGATAAAGTAGAACGAAATACTGAGAGAATGGATTATGTGGAACATTGTGTTACGGGATGGGATGTCCAAAAATGAGAATTTTTGAAGAAAATTGATTCATTGCAAAACCAAAGTCGGCGCAATAATGTCAAGATAGTGGGACTGCCAGAGGATGTTGAAGGAATGGATTCGGTGAAGTTTTTTTCAAAAATGGATACCAGAGATGTTGGGAAAGGATGCATTTCCAGCAGGTTTGGAATTGGATAGAGCACATAAAGCGATATGACGGAAGCCTTTTTCAGACCAGCCACCACGAGTGGTCCTTATCCGTTGTTTACATTACCAGGATCGTGAGTTGATATTATGTCTGGCAGTGCAGAAGGCTTGCCAAAATCAGAGACCTTTGGTGGTTCAGGGTAATAGAGTTTTTTTTAAAATGCAGATTTAAGTCAGGATGTGTTAAGAAATCGTAAAGAGTTTAACCCAGCTAAAGCTGTGCTATGGAAGAAGGGTAACAGGTTTGCGTTTAGATACCCAGCTGTGTTGAAGGTGTTTTATGGTAATTTTCAGGCTCAGTTTTTTGATGATGAAACTGAAGCTCTGACTTTTGCAAACTCTTTGCCAAATAACCCACATAGTTTTGAGTTGCAGAAACAATCGAAATCGCAGGGATCTCCAAAGAGGAATGAGAATGGGAATGGGAATGGCAGGAAGAAAGTGGAGGAACAACATCTGATTCAGAAGGGAGATGATGGTCAAGTTGCTGGTGCTGTTGGTGTTGAAGATCAAGCAAATGGCATCATGGGTGTTGTGGACTGGATTTTTCAGTATGAACAAGTGGTTTTTTTGATATAAGAATATCAGCTGGGGGGGGGGGGGGTGGATGGCTCTTAGTCTTCTGAAGTCATCTGCCACTAGTGGTTCAGACCACAGCCGGTTAGTAGAGGGGGTTCCATTTCGTTGGTTTTTTTTCTTTGTTTGTTTTTGTTTTTATATTTAGGGTTTTTTTTATTTTATATTATTTTTTGATAAATTTAGAAGGGGTTCTTTTTTTGGAGATTATATTTTTTGTGTGGGTTTGCTGTGTGGGTGTCATTTGTAACGATAAAATTAGTAAATTGAATTTTGCGACATTTAATGTAAAAGGGATGAACCATCCAATAAAAAGGAAACATGTGTTGGATTATATCAAAAAGATGAAGATGCACATTGCATTTCTACAAGAGACTCATTTGACGGAGAAAGAACATTTGAAATTGAAATGAGACTGAGTTGGACATGTGCTAGCATCTTCTTTTAATTCTAAGGCTACAGGAGTAGCAATTTTGATGCATAACAAGGAGACTTTGTTTTAGAATCTTTTTCTGAGAATGCTGGCAGAGTTTTGAAGGATAATTGCAAATTATTGTGATGAATTTATATGCACCAAATGAAGATGATGAACAATTTGTTACAGATGTGTTTTTGCATTTGAATCAATCAAATGAGAATATTATGGTTGGAGGGGACTTTAATTGATGCTTGGATTCACTGTTGGATAAGTCTCCAAAAATTGTGAAGAAAACCAAAATGGCAAAAAGAATAATTGAGTTGATGGGGGATTTAAATTTGGTTGAAATATGGCGACGGATGAATCCGACTGAGAAGGATTATCCTTTTTATTCAGCACGTCATGAGCCATTCTCAAGAATAGATTTTTTTTGGTATCAGCTCATTTGCAGGGTAGGTAGGGTTATAAGAGTAGGATTCTGTCAGACCATTCGTTGTAGTTAATTTCCTGTAATGTTGTCAACATGGTGGGAATTAATTATTGTTGGAGATTTAATGAGATGTTGTTAAAAAGGCCTGAATTTATTTTGTATGTAAGAGATCAGATTTGGTTCATTTTAGAAACAAATGTGGGATAAGTTCAAAGTAAATTTACATTATGGGATGCTTTAAAAGCATACTTAAAGGGTCAAATTATTAGTTACACAGCAAAAATGAAGAAGCAATATAAAGTGGAACTTCAAGATTTAGAAAAAGAAATTACAGTATTGGAGAAGACATTTCAGAAAAATGCCATAGAAGAGAATAAGATACAGTTATCTAAATTGAAGCAAACATAATTATGAAAGAATGATTCAAAGATCGAAACAGCGTCATTATGAGTTTGGTGAAAGAGCACAAAGTTTTAGCATGGCAGTTGAAGACTGAACAAGTTTCTAGAACGACTAATGCAGTTCAGAGAAGTTCAGGAATTACTTATAATCCACAGGAGATTAATGATGTATTTCATACTTTTTATCAGGATTTATGCACATCCGAAGGGACTGCTGATGAGGAGCAGACTAGTTCTTTTTTGTTAAATTTGGATTTACCTTTATTGGAGGAAGAGGATATTAAGATGTTAGAGGGTTCCTTTACTGATTTGGAACTTAAGGAGGCACTACAATCTATGCCGAGTGGAAAATCACCTGAAGAAGATGGTTTTATGATGAATTTTATAAAGAATTTCATGATTTGTTATTTCCAGTGTATACAGAAGTACTTAAACAAGTAACTGATACAGGTTTATTTCCAGAGTCATTCTCAAGAGCATTGATAATGGTTCTACCGAAGAAAGACAGAGATCCATTAAAAGTTTCATCGTATATCTTTATTGAATGTAGACTATAAAATTGTAGCTAAAGTTTTGATGAACTGATTGGCTAATTTTTTGCCAAAATTCGTACATGTAGATCAAGCAGGATTTATTAAAAATAGGTATTCAGTGGATAATATTACTAAATTAATTACTATATTTAATGCTTCAAGACAGCAACTCAACCAACTAATGATACTAGCACTAGACGCAGTAAAGGCCTTCGACCGTGTAGAATGGAATTTTTTATTCAAAGTGTTAGAAAGATTTAAATTTGGACCACTCTTTATTGGTTGGGTTAAGGCATTATATACTAATCTTTCTGCTCAGGTGGTGATGAATGGACATAGTTTGCAGTTATTTAATTTGTTCAGATCAACAAGACAGGGCTGCTTGTTGTCGCCAGCCTTATTTGCATTAGTTATAGAACCATTGGCCCAAGCTATTAGGCAAGAATTGAATAGTAAAGTAATTACAATTGGCGGACAAGAGTATAAAATCAATTTATTTGCTGATGATGTGTTGATATATTTGTCTCAACCTAAGAATTCTTTAGAACCATTACAGGATTTGTTGAAACAATACAGAGTAATGTCAGGTTATAAAGTAAATTGAGGTATTACCAATATCAGATGAAGATTATTCTGATTGTAAGCAACTTACAAAGTTTAAATGGTCAAATAAAATTAAGTATCTGGGTGTAATTGTGGATAAGGACTATCACCATTTGTATAGTTTAAATTATGTTCCATTATTAAATAAGATATTAAGTTTGATTTAAATAGATGGAAGGATCTACTGTTAACATTGATTGGATGGGTAAATTGTATTAAAATGAATATATATCCCCGTATTCAATATTTGTTTCAATCTATTCCGAGTGCTATACCAGGAAAGCTTTTTAAGGAATTAAATAAAGTAGTTTGTTTGTTTTTATGGAAAGGTAAGTTATCCAGAGTATCTATGCAAAAACTGGCATGGAGATATGACTTGGGAGGTCTTTAGCTACCACATTTTCAAAATTATTATCAAGCAGCACAATTAAACTTTATTAATAGACTGTTTGATATTGACCAGCCTCCGATGTGGGCGAAATTGGAGATGGATCAGATACAGGAATGATCAATACATCATTTTATATATAAATGGAATCTTTTGCTTTTGCAATGATATAAATTGCCTGTATTGAAACATTTTATGGGGATATGGTATAAGTGGAAGCAACTTATAGGATCGAAAGAGGTGATTTCAGCTAAAACTCCTTAATATCAGAATCAGTTAATTCCATTTTCTATGTGTAACCCTTATTTGAGGAATTGGGATTCAAAAGGATTGATATTAGTGGAAGATTGTTTTGAAGTAGGTTCATTTCTTTCATTTAATAGGCTTAGAGAGAAGTTTGGTATATTACAAAACACTTTATTTGCTTATTATCAAGTACGTGATTTGTTATTAAAATGTTTTGGTCGAGATTTAATACTACCAGGTCAAACAAAATTTGAGAAATTAATTGTTGATAAGGAAAAAAAAGGGTTTGTTTCAGAAATGTATTTGTTATTACAGAAAAAGATGAAGAAGGTAGATATATTTAGAATAAGAGATAAATGGGAGAAGGATTTATTTATTTCTATATAACTGTGGAAGAATGATCTGATATGTGTTTGGATAGTGTTATGAAATTAATGTAGATTATAGTTTAGTTAATTATAACTTTTTGCATTTTTTATATTTTACTCCTGAAAAATTGAAAAGATATGGTTTTAGTGAATCAGATTTGTGTTCCCGATGTGGGAACCAGACAGGTACTTTTGTACATTCGGTGTGGGAATGTACAAAGATTAAGCCCTTTTGGGGAAAAAGTAATGAAATTTTTTTGGGACTTATTCCAAATAGATGTATCTGTGGATCCATGGGTGTGTTTATTGCGTTATATGAAGAATATTATGACTAATTTACGATTGATAAAACCTCACATTGCATTTAGATGATTAGGATTGGCGGTGGCTAGAAAATGTATTGTTGTAACTTGGAAAAATCATGTTGAATTGAGTATTAGAGAAGATAATGTATGGTTTGCGAAATAACTATACTTGTTAATATGTGGACTTTATATTTGGAATATATGGGCTGAGATGTTAAGTAAAAATTTTATTTGTGTTTAAAGATGTAAATAGTTGATATACCACACAACAGCCTGTTATGATTTTATGTATGATTTTTTTTAATAAGATTCAAGGGGGGAGGGTTGTAAGGGGTGGGGTAGTGGGAGGGGGGAGGAGTGGGGGTAGTATGGGGTAGTTTTAGATTTTATTTTGCATTTTATAGATTTGTATTTTGTAAAATTTTAAATAAATTTTTCCAAAAAAAATTACAGACATTGGTGGGGTGAAAGTAACTTCAATTTAAAAAAAAAATGCTTGTACTACATTGGCCGCTTTCTTGCTGATATTGACCCCATGGCTTGGTATCAACTCTGAAGTTCAGGTCTGGATATTTGAACAGGTTTCCAAGAAGATTAACAAGCACAGGGCTGTTGACATTGCCAACATGAACTTTAGCTAGGACTTTATCGAGGTCCTACAAGGTAGGCTTGCCTGAAAGGTCTGTTTGCATGAGATCATGGGTGATCTGGTCAATGGAAACTGGAAATAGCTTGATGATAGAAGTGAGAAACGAGCCATAGGGATAAGTGCTGGACCACTGCTGTTTGTCATCTACATTAACAATTTGGATGACAATGTAGTTAGTACAGTTAGTAAGATGGGGGAGGACACCAAAATTGGTGGCATAATGGTCAGTGAAGAAGGCTATTTAAGATTAGAGAAGGACCTATGAAAGTGGACCAAGGAATGGCAGATGGAATTTAATGTGGACAAGTGAGAGGTGTTGCATTTTGGTAGGTTGAACCAGGGCAGGACTTGTACAGTACATGGTGGGACCCTGGAAAAAGTTACAGAACAGAGAAACTGAGAGATGGCAGCAGTGTCACATGCAGATGGGGTGATGAAGAAGGCATTAGTCATGCTTGTCTTCATTGGTCAGGACACTGAGTGCAGGTGTTGGGAAGTCATGTTACAATTGTACATGATGTTGATGAGACCACTTTTGGAGCATTTCACACAGTTTTTGTCACCCAACTACAGGAAAAATATCATTAAGGTGAAAATGCTGCAGAAAAGATTGAGAAGAATATCACCAAAACTGGCAGGCTTGAGTTTTAAGGAGAGGTTTGATAGGTTGGGACAATTTTCCCTGAGCAGAGGAGGTTAAGGGGAACTAGTAGAGTTTAGACTGTTCAAGGCATTGGTGAGGCCTAATTTAGAGTACTGTGTGCAGTTCTGGTCACCAAATTATAGGAAGGATATCAACAAGATAGAGAGAGTGCAGAGAAGATTTATGAAAATGTTACCTGGATTTCAAAATCAAGATTACAAAAAAAAGATTGAGCAAATTAGGTTCTTATTCTTTGGAGCATAGAAGGTTGAGAGGGGATTTGATAGAGGTATTTAAGATTATGAGAGGGATAGATATTGTTGATGTAGATTATCTTTTTCCATTGAGAGTAGGAGAGATTGAAACAAGAGGTCATGAGTTAAGAGGCATAGGGCAAAAGTCTAGAAGTAACATGAGGGGGAACTTCTTTTCTCAGAGAGTGGTGGCTGTGTGGAATATGTTTCCGGGAGAAGTAGTAGTGCCAGTGTCCATTTTGTCATTTAAGGAAAAATTGGATAGGATTTGAATGGGAGGGGAATGGAGGGTTATGGGCAGGGTGCAGGTAGGTGGGACTAGAGGAGAGTACTTGGTTTGGTGCGGACTAGAAGGGCCGAGATGGCCTGTTCCATGTTGTAATTGTTATATGGTATACCCAGGGTCTTTTACCCAGAGACCATTTAAATATTTCCCATCTAGTTTTAGTTTAAAGATTTAATATAGATCTGAGTGGCACCTTTTTCACACAGAAGTATGTGGAACATGCTGCCAGAGGTGTGGGTATGATGGCAATGTTTAAAAGATATTTAGATGTGTGAGAGATGAGTAACACTGATCTAAAAGTGAGGATTGTGAGAGATGAGTAAAACTGATATAAAAATATGAAGATGAGGAAACTAGTATAGATATATGTGTAATGAATAAAGCCAGTATGAATAGGATAAGAATAGATATTAGAATGTAGGAAGTAAAGTTAGTCTGAATAAGATAAGGGTCTTCTAGCCTTTTAGACAGAATCAGCAAGTTCACCAGTATGAATAAGATAAGGATAGATAATAGATAATAGAATGTAGGAAGAAGTAAAGTTAGTCAGAATAAGATAAGGGTCTTCTAGCCTTAGACAGAATTAGCAAGTTCTGCATGTAAGAAGTTAGTCAGCCCTGAGAGTCAGGAAGGTGTGAATAAGGACAATGACATGATGGGACACCGACAGGATACCCCCTGGTCCTCCAAGTTCACAGAAACAGCACGTAGATGGGATTGCCTAATGCCAAACTCATCCAGGGGGCAGAAGAATGTAAGGGGGAGGGTACTTCTATACTGAAATAAACTGTTTAAAAGTTGGGTGAGCCCCAGTGTATGTGTGTATTCCCAGTGTGAGAGATGGGAAAATTGATCTAAAATTATGAACATGGAAGAAACTAAAGTTCATCAGTAAAATGGCTGAAACCAGTTCAAACAGGATAAGTTTGGGGCTTAGGATGCAGGAAAGCAGAGTCAGCACGATTAACATAAGAATCTTCTATCCTTTGTGACAAGACCATAGGACTAAGATAAGGAATGGTAAGGTACAATAGAATGTAGGAAGTTGAGGTAGTCTGGATCAGATAAGGGTCTCCTAGCCCTGGACAGAAGTACCAAGTCATACATTTCTAATTAGCTAACCATACACAGATTTATACATATGAAATTAGCCAACCCTAGATAGAATGAGTCAACTCTGCATATTAAGAGACTGTAGCCCAGAGAATCAGGAAGGTGTGAATAAGGACAATGACATGATGGGGCACCCACAGGATACCCCCTGGTCCTCCAAGTGTACTGAAACTGCACATAGGCAGGAAGAATTACCTATGCCAAACCCATCCAGGGGGCAGAAGAATGTAAGGGGGAGGGCATTCTGATACTGAAATTGACTGTATAAAAGTTGGGTGAGCCCCAGTATGTGTGTGTATTCCCAGGGTAAGGGGAAGCACCCAACTTTGCATTGTTGTAGTAATAAATGTTCTTTGTTCTCAATTTTTGTCTCGAGCAATTTCTTTAAAGGTACTTTAATTCCTAACAAATGGGGGCTCGTCAGGGATCACACTCCCTCCACTGACAGAGTGCCCCGACGACGAGAGTAGGTGCACCCCGGCTGATTCAGCTGGACTCACGGGCGACGGGTGGCTGGTCAGTGGAAGAAGCGAGTGATATCCGAGAAGAGGCATTGAGAACAAACGGCGGAAGGACGCGCGCTAGAGCAGTACTGCCAGAACTCGGTAAGAGTATTTTACTTGTTCCTAAGTATGGGAATAGCGGGCAGTAGAGATGAGAGTCCTGACACAGGACGTGACCACCAGATAGCTACGTACAGCCCGCTTGGGATGATGTTATCTGAGTGGGGCACAGGAAAGACCCGCGGTAAAGACAAACTGACGATGGTCAGGTATTGTTGTAATGAATGGGTGAGATACCCGGTTAAAGGGAGCTCCGTGTACTGGCCAAAATTCGGATCCGAGGATGAATGGATGTGTGAAGCTTTGAACTTATGGCTCTATCAAAACCAGCCAGACAATGTTGAGAGCAGGGAATATGCAGCCTGCTGGCTCAAGGGATCCATTGAACAGCTGGTTTTGAATGAGAAAGAATTCAGGAATAAGAGAGAGGAGGAGCCTCTTGTCCCTGAACCACAGGGTTGGGATGTGTTACATTCCCTCCCTCCACCTTATGTTCCTCCTATGCCGACTCCTATCTTTCCTTCCCCTCCTATTGCCTACCCTTCTGCACCTCCCCCTCCTCCTCCCATACCACTAGAGAAGAGAGAAGAGAACCGGAGTGGTATGGTGACTCGCTCACAAAGCGCTCGATTACCACCCCCGTTAACAGTAGAGGTAGAGCATTGTTACTCCGAACAGCGTGAGACCCCTCAGGAAGAAGTGGCAGAACCTTGCGATGTATTCCTCAGGGAACAGGAAAACAAATCAAAGAAACCAGAAATTAGCTGGATGCGACCCCTACGGGAGGTTCCCGTAGGAGAAGGTCTTGGGTTCGTAAATGTGCCCCTGACCAGCACTGAAGTACGTAATTTTAAGAAAGAATTAATCTCCCTGATAGAAGATCCCCAGGGATGTGCCGAACAGTTAGACCAATTTTTGGGACCAAATTTGTATACTTGGGAGGAATTAACAGCCATATTTAAAACCTTGTTTACCTTAGATGAGCGGGGAATGATCCGACAGGCAGGCATTAAAGCATGGGATAAGGAACACCAAGGGGGACACGAGGCGATCCCTGGAGAAGCCAAATTCCCTCTCACAAAACCTAATTGGGACAAAAATACCAGTGCTGGCCGCGCACTGATGGATGAGTATAGGATAAATTTGATCAGAGGAATCAAGGATTCTGTCCCCAAAGGACAAAACTTTAAAAAAGCCTTTGAGGTTCCCCAAGGTCCTGAGGAGACCCCCTCTGCATTTCTCAATCGACTGCGCACGGCAATTCAACAATACGGGGGTCTCGACATAGAATCCCCAGCAGGGGAACAATTGGTTCTAACGGGTTTCGTTACCAACTCAGCCCCAGACATCCGAAGAAAGTTACAAAAGACAGAAAATTGGCATGAGCAAGGAATTACTCAGTTACTACAGATTGCTCAGAGAGCATTTGTACAGAGGGCAGAGGATAAACAAAAAGGGAAAGCTAAAATTCTATTACAGACAGTTAAAGGAATAGTAGCTGACCACCACCAAAAAGAAGGGAGCCAAGGGTGGGGAGGTGGAGACCCCAGCAGATGGAGGAGTAGAGGAGGATTCCGGGGACGACGTATACCCCCTAGAAGTTTTGGGAAAGATTGGGAAACGGGACCCCTCATTTGTTTTCGTTGTAAAAAGGAAGGGCACTTTAAAAAGGATTGCCCACTGCGAGCAATGGACACACGTTCCTATGCCTTGATGGAAGCTGATCACGAATAGGGGGGTCACGGTTCTCAATTAATACATACTGTGGGGCTGCAAGGAGAACCGTTAGTTAATTTATGCATAGGACCTCACGGGGATAAGATGACATTTCTGGTCGATTCTGGAGCTGCCCGATCTAGCGTTCTATACCAACCGAAGGGGGTGAAAATAGAAGGGACAGTCACAGTTTCTGGGGTAGGAGGTAGAGACTTTCCAGTCCCAGTATTGCGAGAAGTCAGTATTAAAATGGGAGATAAGATCATAACTGAGGATCTTCTATTACTTCCCCAAGCCGGAGTATGCTTGCTAGGGAGGGATCTACAGGACCAATTGGCTATCGGTACTCGACCTCCACAATCAGGCATTGGAGTTCAATTCTATGTTTTAAACGAAGAAGATCGCAAACTGATAAACCCAAGAGTATGGGCAGGGAAGGGAAATAGAGGAATCCTTGATATTCCTCCGCTACAAGTCACGCTAAAAGATCCTCAACGAATTGTTAGACAGAAACAGTACCCAATCCCGATGGCTGGCCGGAAAGGCTTACAGCCCGTAATTGACCAGTTGATTCAAGACGGTATACTCGAACCCTGTATGTCTCCCTTTAATACCCCGATTTTACCTGTTCAAAAGCCAGACGGCACTTACCGCCTAGTACAGGACATGAGGGAGCTTAACAAATTCATTCTTGCCCGTCACCCGGTTGTACCCAACCCGTATACCATCATGAGTAAAATTGACTCCCATAATCAATGGTTTAGTGTCATTGATTTAAAGGATGCATTCTGGACTTGCCCATTGGCCACAGAAAGCAGAGACATGTTCGCCTTTGAATGGGAGAACCCCTTTACTGGCCGTAAAAACCAATACCGGTGGACAGTCCTTCCCCAAGGCTTTACCGAATCACCCAATTTATTTGGTCAAGTCTTAGAGCGGGTATTAGATGAAGCTCCTAAGATTGAAAATTGCCAACTCATACAGTATGTGGATGACTTGCTAATTACTGCAAGAACACAGGAATTAGCTAAAGATTTTACAGTGGCACTTTTAAACTTTCTGGAGAAGAAAGGTCTGAGAGTCAGTGAGTCTAAATTACAATTTGTGCAAACTGAGGTCAAATACTTAGGTCATCTAGTTAGTCAAGGAACCAGGAAAATTAGCCCAGAAAGAATAACTGGTATTATACAGATCCCCCCTCCCAAAAATACTCAAGAATTCAGGAAATTCCTTGGGTTAGTGGGATTCTGTAGAATATGGATAGAGAATTATTCGATTCTGGTCAAATTTCTTTATGACAAGATTTCCAGTGTAACATCCCAAACCCTTGACTGGACGGATGAAGAGATTGAAAAATTCAACTTTGTTAAACGATGCCTAACGAGTGCCCCAGTTTTAGCGTTGCCAGATCTGAACAAAACCTTTGATTTGTACACTAATACCAAAGCTGGAACAGCCACCGGTGTGCTCACACAGAGCAAGGCTGGCTATAGACAACCGGTGGCTTTCCTGTCAAAGCTTTTAGACCCCGTTTGTCGCGGCTGGCCAGAATGTATACAAGCCGTCGCAGCCACTGCAATTTTGGTAGAGGAAGGACGAAAGATTACTTTCGGTGCCCCTATGACAGTGCATACCCCTCATACAGTCCGCAATATTCTATTACAGCGGGCTGGAAGGTGGCTCACGGATTCGAGAATCCTAAAATACGAAACGATCTTAATGGACAGCAATGATTTGACCTTAATTACAACCAAAACTCTCAACCCAGCAACCTTCCTCATCTCCCCAGCTAATGACCAGCCTTTGGACAGTTTAGAACATTCGTGCTCAGAGGTTATCGACTTACAGACAAAAATTAGGGAAGACCTAACCGATGTCCCTTTAACTGAAGGGGAAAAACTGTTTATTGATGGTTCTTCACGTTGTATTGCAGGTACCCGCTATAGCGGGTATAGCGTAGTGGACGGTAAACAGGGACTTGTGATCGAAGCTGGTCGCCTCCCCGGCCATTGGTCAGCACAATCCTGTGAGTTATATGCCCTCTGTAGAGCACTCCACGAACTAGAAAACAAGGTAGGAACGATCTACACTGATTCTAAATATGCTTTTGGTGTAGTCCACACCTTCGGTAAGATATGGAAGGAAAGGGGGATGATAACTGGCAAAGGACAAAAGTTAGCTCACGAACAGTTAATCACCCGATCCCTGGAGGCTTTAGCACTCCCATCCGATATTGCCATTGTACATGTACGTGGACATCAGACTGGTAACAGTCCTGAAGCTAGAGGAAACAGGCAGGCTGATGCAGCTGCCAAACAGGCGGCATTAGCAGAAAGGATTCATTTATACCAGCTCCTACCCACGCCAATAGAGATTAAAAAGAATCCCATCTTTACACGGGAAGAAAAGGTTGCAATGAGAGATCAGGGATTTTGCCAGACTGCCGACGGGTTGTGGTGGACAGCAGACGGACGGCAAGTTATTAACAAAGCCATAGTCCGCCAAATCATAGATCAGTTACATCAACAAACACATTGGGGAACCCAGTCCCTTATAGATGCTTTTACACGTTCCCTTCACTGCCTTGGCATATACAATATTACTAAATCTGCTACTCGATCTTGTCCCATTTGTCAAAGGGTTAATAAGAAATCGATGCGCCAAGTAATACCTGGCGGTCGCGACATTGCCGTCCGCCCGTTCCAGCGCATACAGATAGACTTTACTGAACTTCCTAAGATTGGCATTTACAAATTCCTCCTTGTCATGGTCGATCATTTCACAAGATGGGTTGAAGCTTTTCCTACCCCGAATGATCGTGCCAACACTGTCATCCGAATACTTATTGAAGGTATCATTCCACGATACGGTATGATGCAGACCATTGATTCAGATAGAGGTACGCATTTCACCTCTAAGATTCTACAGGGTGTCTGCAAGAGCTTAGGAATAGAATGGCAACTACATACCCCATGGCATCCCCAAAGCTCGGGGCGAGTCGAGCGTATGAATCAAACATTGAAACTCCAACTCACTCGACTTCATGAAGAAACTGGTCTGTCCTGGATTAAATCATTGCCGTTAGCGCTGATTAGAATTAGGACAGCACCTCGTAAAGACCTCGCAGTCTCACCGTATGAGATGATGTTTGGACTCCCATTTATGGGATATCACACTGATTCTCCCATTCCTGAAGCTAATGACCAATACATTTCTAAATTTTTACGAGGACTTTCTACTTCCATCCAAGATTTAAAGCAAAAAGGACTCTTAGCCCAAACACCACCCTTAGACTTTCCTATACATTCTATTAAACCTGGAGATTGGGTTTATATAAAAGCATGGCAAGAAGATCAACTAAAACCTGCCTGGGATGGTCCCTTCTGTGTACTTTTAATTACAGACACCGCAGTAAGAACAAGAGAAAAAGGCTGGACCCACATTCAAAGGGTTAAACCGGCTTCTGAACCACAACACCACGACACACAGATTCAAACCCCAACCTGGCGTGCAGTTCCTCATCCATCAGACCTGAAACTTACACTGCGCCGTGACAAAGTGCCGTAATGTTACTTTTTTATGATTATTCAGTTATTGTTGTTTTTTACTTGTCTTTTGATTATTCAGTTCTTATTGTATTTTATTGCAGTTTCCAATGAGTTTGACATTTATTGTGGTTTTATTCAGTTCTTCTTGCATTTTATTGCAGTTTTCAATGAGCTTTACATTTATTGTGTTTTATTCAGTTCTTCTTGCATTTTATTGCAGTTTTCAATGAGCTTTACATTTATTGTGTTTTATTCAGTTCTTATTGCATTTTATTGCAGTTTTCAATGAGCTTTACATTTATTGTGTTTTATTCAGTTCTTATTGCATTTTATTGCAGTTTTCAATGAGCTTTACATTTTTTGTGTTTTATTCAGTTCTTATTGTATTTTAATGAGCTTACATGTATTCTTCATTGTTGTTTACTAATTTCTTTGGAATATTGTTCGTTAATGTTTTAAGCCCCCCCTGGAATAGGGGCAGCAGAGGTTACAATTCAGCTCCTTTAGAATGTAGACAGGGCATAGATTTAATGTATAGTCATAATGGGATATAAGGGATCCCAATACGGACCAGGGGAATTAAACAGCTTTAGTGGAGTACTCTCGATGTTTCAAGTACCTCTGGAGAAGGGGTAGCAGAGGTTACAGATTGTACTGTTTTACAGGGTAGAGAGGACATAGAGGCAAGGTATTTAGAATACGAATCAGGGAAACACAGTGGGGATAGGCAGTCACACAGTGAGGCACCTGTCTACACAGACTAACCGCAAAACAAACAATGTACATTTCACACAAAGGGGGAAACTAACAAGCTAACCGCAAAACAAACAATAGACACTTCACACAACCACGAGACACATAATCCCCCACCTGGCTCTCTCTCTCTGATCATCCCTGAAGGGGAACACCTGTTTTCAGGGAGCTGCTGGTCATCTGGTGGTTAAATAACGTGGAAAGGAGCGAAGTAGAGTGCAGGATGTCAAAATCCTCACAAAGGACATGGTGGGACAAAGACAGACAGAATGGTAGTCAGGATTGTACATGTAGCAGAGAGAGAGAGAGTTGATACATATGCTAATGTACACAGACAGGCTGCAACTCACAAGTTCAATGATATATATGCTAATGTTAGCAGACAAGCTGCAACACACAGTTAAATCACAAGAAACAATCCCCCCCCTGCTTGGTCACTTTTCATCACCCCATGAAAGGGAGCACCAGTTTCCAACAACGTGAGCTGCTTGACACTTTAATATCAGGCTCCAAACAGCCTTCGGAGATCGGTGGCCCTAGGGTTCGGGGCTGAAGAGGACATCAGATACGAGCCACAATCAAACGGAACCGCCTGACTACTGCTACTCGTTCGCTGCTGAAGGCAGCGCTTCTCATAGACTGCTACTCGTTCGCTGCTGAAGGCAGCGCTTCTCATAGACTGCTACTCGTTCGCTGCTGAAGGCAGCGCTTCTCATAGACTGCTACTCGTTCGCTGCTGAAGGCAGCGCTTCTCATAGACTGCTACTTGTTCGCTGCTGAAGGCAGCGCCTCTCACAGACTTCGTCGGGACAACACTTACAAAGGTCGTGTGCTTCAAAGACACTGCTTCAATATTTCAACGTATGGGATGGACTAGACTCTTTACTGAGAACTGGAGCCTGATACTCCAAACCCTAATAAGCAGCTGGACTCACTCCCCTGACCTTCATGGTGCTCCCCTACCTAAAGACTTTACACAGACATTACAATTCGGTTATTGACCAGCTGGGTAAAACTACACCTTACACTTGAAAGATCAGTGTTACTGATCTAAAAGAAAAGTGAGGAGAGGGGGGGGGGGGGGGATCAGTCACACTGACACTAGTAACCAAAGATCAGTAACACTGATCATGGTGAAAGATCAGTATTACTGATCTAAAAGAAAAGTGAGGATTGTGAGAGATGGGAAAATTGATCTAAAATTATGAACATGGAAGAAACTAAAGTTCATCAGTAAAATGGCTGAAACCAGTTCAAACAGGATAAGTTTGGGGCTTAGGATGCAGGAAAGCAGAGTCAGCACGATTAACATAAGAATCTTCTATCCTTTGTGACAAGACCATAGGACTAAGATAAGGAATGGTAAGGTACAATAGAATGTAGGAAGTTGAGGTAGTCTGGATCAGATAAGGGTCTCCTAGCCCTGGACAGAAGTACCAAGTCATACATTTCTAATTAGCTAACCATACACAGATTTATACATATGAAATTAGCCAACCCTAGATAGAATGAGTCAACTCTGCATATTAAGAGACTCTAGCCCAGAGAATCAGGAAGGTGTGAATAAGGACAATGACATGATGGGGCACCCACAGGATACCCCCTGGTCCTCCAAGTGTACTGAAACTGCACATAGGCAGGAAGAATTACCTATGCCAAACCCATCCAGGGGGCAGAAGAATGTAAGGGGGAGGGCATTCTGATACTGAAATTGACTGTATAAAAGTTGGGTGAGCCCCAGTATGTGTGTGTATTCCCAGGGTAAGGGGAAGCACCCAACTTTGCATTGTTGTAGTAATAAATGTTCTTTGTTCTCAATTTTTGTCTCGAGCAATTTCTTTAAAGGTACTTTAATTCCTAACACCAGGGTAAGGGGAAGCACCCAACTTTGCATTGTTGTATAATAAATGTTCTTTGTTCTCAATTTTTGTCTCGAGCAATTTCTGTGAAGGTACTTCTGTTTCTAACAAATGGGGACTCGTCCGGGTTCCCACTCCCTTTACTGACAGAGTGCCCGACGACGGGGGTAGGTGCACCCCAGCTGATTCAGCTGGACTCACGGACGATGGGTGACTGGTCAGTGGATGAAGCGAGTGATATCCGAGAAGAGGCATTGAGAACAAACAACGAGTGGTCGTTAAGGAAGCACGCTAGAAATAGCTACTGGATCCTGGTAAGAGAAATTTTACTTACCTGTTAGTATGGGAGGTGTGAGTAGTAAGGAAGAGAGTCCTAAGAAAGGATGGGAAGATCAGATAACCAAGCAAAGCCCGTTAGGATTAATGCTATCTGATTGGGGTGCGGGGAGAACCCGTGGGAAAGACAAACTGACCATGGTCAGGTATTGCTGTCTGGAATGGGTTAAAAGTCCGATAAAAGGGAGTTCGGTATATTGGCCAAAGCTTGGATCCGAGGATGACTGGATGTGTCAGACATTGAGCATCTGGCTCTATCAAAACCAAAGAGATAATATTGAGAGCAGGGAATATGCAGCCTGCTGGCTCAGTGGATCGGTTCATCAACTGGTTTTGAATGAAAAGGAATGTAAGGACAAGAAGGATGAGGAACCTTTTGTCCCTGAAACACAAGGATGGGATGTGTTACATTCCCTTCCTCCACCTTATGCTCCTCCTATGCCAGCTCCTATCTTTCCCCTCTCTCCTATGCTCTACCCTTCTGCACCTTCCCCTCCTCCCCCACAGCTAAAGAAAGGAGAAGAAAGTAGGGGTGGTATGATGACCTGTTCACAACGTACTAGATTACCACCTCAATTGACAAGAGAGGGAGGAGACTTTGATTCAAAACAGTGTGAGACCCTCCGGGAGGGAAGGGCAGAACCCTTTGATTCATTTCCCGGAGGGCAGGAACCTAAACATCATAGAGGAGGGGATAAGCCAGAAATTAACTGGAAGAGACCTTTACGAGAGGTTCCCTTAGGAGGGGATGTGGGGGGTCTCGGGTTCGTAAATGTGCCTCTGACCAGTACGGAGGTGCGCAATTTTAAGAAGGAAATGACCTCTCTGATAGAAGACCCTCAGGGATGTGCAGAACAATTAGATCAATTTTTGGGACCTAATATATATACCTGGGATGAATTAATGTCTATCTTTAAGACTCTATTTACTTTGGATGAGCGTGGAATGATTCGCCAGGCAGGGATTAGAGTCTGGGATAGGGAACACCAAGGGGGACCAGAGGCGATACCTGGAGAAGCTAAATTTCCCCTGGTAAACCCAAATTGGGATAAGACTACTAATGATGGTTGCACGCGAATGGATGAGTACCAGGTTAATCTAGTAAAAGGAATGAAGAAGTCTGTTCCAAAAGGACAGAACTTTAAGAAGGCATTTGAGGTTCCCCAAGGTCCCGAGGAGACCCCCTCTGCATTTCTGAATAGATTGCGTGCGGCCATACAGCAATATGGGGGGTTGGATATAGGATCCCCAGCAGGTGAACAGTTGGTATTGACAGGCTTTGTTACTAATTCAGCCCCAGATATCAGGAAGAAATTACAAAAGACAGAGAATTGGCATGAACAGGGAATAACACAGCTTTTACAGATCGCACAAAGGGCATACGTCCAGAGATCTGAAGATCAACAGAAAAGAAAAGCTAAGATTTGGATGCAGGCAGTCAAGGATCTTGTGGAGGGACATCAGGGAAATGTTAGGAGCTGTGTGCCAGCTCCTGGACGTTGGGAGGAGCACCAGGGGTGGGGAAGTAGAGACCAGAGCAGAGGCAGGGGTAGAGGAGAATTCCGGGGACGACGACCATTCCCGGGACCCCGTGGAGACCCTTGTAGAAATTGGGAAACAGGAGCATTAGTTTGCTATTATTGTAAAAAGGAGGGACACTTTAAGAGGGAATGTCCAATGCGAGCCAGGGAGACGCGATCTTATGCATTGATGGAGGCAGATTATGAATAGGGGTGTCACGGTTCTCAGTCAATACGCACCGTGGGGCTGCACGGAGAACCATTGGTAAATTTAAGCATAGAACCCCACAGTGACAAGATGACCTTTTTAGTAGATTCTGGGGCAACCCGGTCTAGTATTTTACAACCACCCGAGGGTGTTAAGATAGAGGGGACCGTGATGATTTCGGGAGTAGGAGGAAGAGATTTTACGGTCCCTGTATTAAGGGATGTAAGAATACAAATGGGAGAAAAGATAATAACAGAGGATATTTTACTAGTTCCCCAAGCTGGAATTTGTTTGTTAGGACGAGATTTACAGGACTAATTGGCTATCGGCACCAGACCACAGGATCGGGTATCGGGGTTCAATTGTATGTACTAAGCGAGGAAGATCGAGAACTAATAAATCCTGGAGTATGGGCAGAAAGAGGCAATAGAGGAGTGTTAGATATTCCTCCCCTGCACGTTACTCTAAAAGATCCTGAGCAAGTAATTAGACGAAAGCAGTATCCAATTCCTATGGCTGGTCGAAAGGGGCTGCAGCCAGTAATTGACCAGTTGGTGAAAGATGGTATACTCGAACCTTGTATGTCACCTTTTAATACCCCAATTTTACCTGTCCAAAAACCAGACGGTACCTATCGATTAGTGGAGGACTTGAGGGAGCTGAACAAAATTATTCTCATCCGTCACCCGGTTGTACCTAATCCCTATACAATAATGGGTAAAATCGATCCCCATAGTAAATGGTTTAGTGTGATTGACCTCAAAGATGCTTTCTGGACCTGTCTGTTAGCAACAGAGAGCAGAGACATGTTTGCCTTTGAATGGGAAAATCCTTTTACTGGATACAAGAATCAATACCGGTCGGTGGACGGTCCTTCTCCAGGGCTTTACAGAATCCCCAAATTTATTTGGCCAGGTCTTAGAACAAATATTAGATGAGGCTCCTCGGAGAGAGAATTGTCAGTTGATACAATATGTTGATGATTCGTTAATTACGGAAAAAACGTACGAATTAGTTAAACAGTATACTGTTGAACTTTTGAATTTTCTGGAGAATAAGGGTCTCAGGGTGAGCGAATCCAAATTACAATTTGTTCAATCAGAAGTTAAATACTTAGGTCATCTGGTAAGTCAGGGAACTAGGAAAATAAGTCCAGAGAGGATACGTGGTATTCTACAGATCCCACCTCCCAAGAATGCCCAAGAACTTAGGAAATTCCTTGGTTTAGTGGGATACTGTAGAATCTGGATTGAAAATTATTCTAGCCAGGTCAGATTTCTCTATGATAAACTCATGATTCTAGGGGGCGAAGCTGTTGTCTGGACAGAGGAAGAGATTAAAGATTTTAACTTGGTGAAACAGCGCCTTATTAGTGCCCCAGCATTGGCTTTACCCAACCTAAATAAGCCATTTGACCTATATACCAATGCGAAAGGAGGTGTAGCCACCAGAGTACTAACATGAGAGGGCAGGCTGTAGACAGCCAGTTGCTTTTCTGTCAAAAGTTTTAGACCCTGTTTGTCGTGGTTGGCCAGAGTGTGTGCAAGCCTTCGCAGCCACTGCTATTTTAGTTGAGGAAGGATGAAATATTACGTTTGGTGCCCCAATGATAGTTCACACCCCTCACACAGTCCGCAATACTCTCTTACAACGTGCTGGAAGGTGGCTCACAGACTCTAGAATTTTAAAATATGAAGCGATCCTAATGGATAGGGATGATTTGACCCTGATTACGAATAAAGAACACAATCCAGCAGCTTTCTTAGTTTCTCCAAATTCTGACAAAACCATAAATGAGTTAGAGCATGTATGTTTAGAGGTAATAGATTTACAGACCAAAGTTAGCCTTTACAGGAGGGTGAAAGGTGGTTTATTGATGGATCTTCCCGTTGCATTGATGGCACTCGCTATAGCGGGTATAGTGTAGTGGATGGGAAAGAAGGAGTGGTGATTGAAGCCGGTCACCTTCCCAGTCATTGGTCAGCACAATCATGTGAATTGTATGCCCTCTGTAGAGCTCTCCAGGGTCTAGGGAACGAGGTGGGCACGGTCTACACAGACTCAAAGTACGCTTTTGGTGTAGTGCACACCTTTGGGAAGATCTGGAAAGAGCGAGGAATGATAACTGGAAAAGGACAAAAGTTGATCCATGAAAACTTAATTGTCCAATCTCTAGATGCTCTTACATTACCTGAGGAAATAGCTGTAGTTCATGTACGAAGCCATCAAAGTGGTGACAGTCCTGAAGCACAGGGGAACAGACAGGCAGATGCAGCTGCCAAACAGGCTGCGCTCACGGAGAAAATAGACATGCAGCTGTTACTGCCCACCCCTGGAGTATCCTATTCATTCTATTAAACCTGGTGATTGGGTATATGTAAAAGCATGGCAAGATCACCAACTAAAACCTGTCTGGGATGGCCCCTATTGTGTACTTTTGATTACAGACACTGCCGTGCGAACGAAAGGGATGGAGCCACATCCAACGAATTAAACGAGCTGCTGAACCACAGACTAATGACATTGATAATCTACCCTCCACCTGGCGTGCAGTCCTTCATCCTTCTGATCTGAAAGTTACACTACGCCGGGAAAAAGTGCTGTAATGTTGTTTTTACCATTTACTGTATTGTTTACTTGTTGGTTCCCAATTTTTGGGACATCACTAAATTACTCACAATGTATTAAGTCCTCCTGGAATAGGGGCAGCAGAGGTGACAATTATTTACCTTTAGAATGTAGACAGGGCATAGATATAAAGTATAGTCATAGTGGGGTATGGGTTAATATAGGATCCAAACATGGACTAGGGGAACAGAACGGCTCTAGAGGAGTAGATTTGATTTGTATTTTGGCCTCTACAGGTATTAAAAAGAGGAGTTTTAAAGGGATAGCACAAAGAAGATGGTGGGACAATGACAGACAGAATGTTAGTCAGGATTGTACATGTAGCAGAGATAGAGTGAATACATATGTTAATGTTCACAGACAGGCTGCAACTCACAGGTTCAGTGATACTTATGCTAATGTTCGCAGACAAGCTGCAACTCACAGGTTAAGTGACAAGAAACACCCCACCCCAACTTGGTCTCCTGTAAATCATCCTTTGGGTCACACAGACATTCGGAATGTTAAGAACCACCACTGTAAGGGGAGTTCCAGTTGTAAATGATGTAAGCTGTTCCAGAACACCACAGCTGCTTGGCATTTAAATCGTTTAATCAGACTCTAGCCTTGGAGATCATCACCGAACAGACAGTGATGGCCCTGAATTTATGGGCTGAAGAAAGATGACAACGAGCCACAGTTCAACAAAACCGCCTGGTTCTCGATTACTCGTTGGCTGCTGAAGGCAGCATTTGTGAAAGACTGGTTAATGACAATGCTCACAACGGTCAGGCGGTTAAAGACACTTCTTCAGGAGTTCGAAAATCTTCCCATGCTCAGGTTCAGACTTGGCAACCTTGGTCCGGTGTGGGATGGACTAGACTTTTTATTGGTAACTGGAGTCTGATACCCACAGCCCTTATAGCAGCTGGACTCGCTATTCTGGCCATTATGGTGCTCCCCTGCCTAAAGACTTGTGTGCAGTATTTAATTCATCGAACCCCTCGTCAGAACACTATAACCCAAAGGATGTATGTTTCCCAAATTCTGTCTGATGATGCTGAGACTGCAGTTCGTTTACTGACCCGCTGGGAAAAAGACCAAGTTTACAAGTAATACATTCCAGTTGAAAAGTCACGAAGCGTAGCTAAAGAAAAGTGAGGATTGTGAGAGATGAGTAAAACTGATATAAAAATATGAAGATGAGGAAACTAGTATAGACCACATTGACCACCGCCAGTGGGCTGATAACGCCTCAAACCGTGCATCTTGGCGCCTCACAGTTTGGCGGGCAGCAACCTCCTTTGAAGAAGACCGCAGAGCCCACCTCACTGACAAAAGGCAAAGGAGGAAAAACCCAACACCCAACCCCAACCAACCAATTTTCCCCTGCAACCGCTGCAATCGTGTCTGCCTGTCCCGCATCGGACTTGTCAGCCACAAACGAGCCTGCAGCTGACGTGGACTTTTTACCCCCTCCATAAATCTTCGTCCGCGAAGTCAAGCCAAAGAATAAAGCCAGTATGAATAGGATAAGAATAGATATTAGAATGTAGGAAGTAAAGTTAGTCTGAATAAGATAAGGGTCTTCTAGCCTTTTAGACAGAATCAGCAAGTTCACCAGTATGAATAAGATAAGGATAGATAATAGATAATAGAATGTAGGAAGAAGTAAAGTTAGTCAGAATAAGATAAGGGTCTTCTAGCCTTAGACAGAATTAGCAAGTTCTGCATGTAAGAAGTTAGTCAGCCCTGAGAGTCAGGAAGGTGTGAATAAGGACAATGACATGATGGGACACCGACAGGATACCCCCTGGTCCTCCAAGTTCACAGAAACAGCACGTAGATGGGATTGCCTAATGCCAAACTCATCCAGGGGGCAGAAGAATGTAAGGGGGAGGGTACTTCTATACTGAAATAAACTGTTTAAAAGTTGGGTGAGCCCCAGTGTATGTGTGTATTCCCAGGGTAAGGGGAAGCACCCAACTTTGCATTGTTGTATAATAAATGTTCTTTGTTCTCAATTTTTGTCTTGAGCAATTTCTGTGAAGGTACTTCTGTTTCTAACAGATGGGTCCATGGATAGGATAGGTTCAGAAGGAAATGGGACAAATGCAGGAAAATGGGATGAGCTTCGGCAGACATCTTGGTCAGTCAGCATAGACAAGTTGGACTGAAGGGTTTGATTCCATGCTGTAAACTCTCAGGCTCTATGAATAACTGGCTACTGTTATCAAATATGTGGCATATTAAGTCATCAAGCGGAAGCAGAAGAAAATGAGTACTGGTAGGTTGCACCATGGTTGTTTCTTAATTGTTCTCTGTTATGACTTAATTGCCGCTCAGTTAAAGCATCAGGCTTGGGTAATAAATGGTACTAATATGAAGCAACATTGCTTTTAGTGGAGCTTGTTTCTGTCAAACATCTGGTGGTCTTTTACTCTCAGCACTGAAACTTCAAAATGAGTAGGTTCCTCTCCATGGACACTGACTCACTCACTGAGTCGCTTCCTCTCAAGCTTTCACAACTGCAGCTCTTGGGTTTCTCTGATTAAAGTCAGGCTGGATTGCAAAAGAACTGCAATTTTGTGTGGAGCCACCCATGTAATTGTTTTATTAGCAGCACCCTGAGTCAATACCTCCAAGAAAATCTTATCCAAATGCGAGTTTTAGAATCACAGACTGCCGCCAGGTTTACAGGGTTGGATCATAATATTCCTTGGGAGACACAAATAGCATTGTGAATCAGCCAAGATCCTCTGGCTGTAGATAAACTATTTGATTGTTATCAATTAGTTCCTGTGACAGTATCCTGTGACAGTAATTCTAAGTATTTCACACAGATGATTTGAATGTGATAAGTAAACATGACATTTATTGTTTGCTTTTCTGTTGACGAAATTCTCTGTACCTTCAACTTTAAGAATAGTTGCTGCTGTGATGCCTTTAATTGAGAGATATTTCAGGTTCTAGCCCCATAGTATTTTACTTTCACTTTGCTTGAGTATTGGAACTGAAGAGCTCCTCTTATGACAAGTAGTTATGCCATGGTAGAAGGGCAATGCTCACAGGAGTTTTTCCAGGTGAATAGCTCTCCAAAACCAGAGAACCTTCCCTTTAATAAAAGACAGCAAAGAAAACAAGTCATAAAAAAAGGGCTGTGATACTTCAACACATTTGCAGTCGATGCAGCTGCTCTCAGCCATGTGGGTGTGGACCATCTGACTCACTCTCTCACTCATTTCTTCCTTTGCTCACTGATGTCCAATCTGTGACTCCATCCAGCCTCGTTGGCAAGTTGTTCCAAAGTGACAAAGAGGAGTCAATATGAATGTTCCCACTGTTAGCAAATGTTACTGTATTCAATCATTTTCATTGTCTCAGTATCAACAAACCACAGATAAAATATTTGACATTTTGCTTCATCATAAGTAAGATAGTTTTAAAATTCATGAACAAATAAAATATAACAAAACCATGATTTTATGTATTATGTATCTGAAGAGCAACATTCCCAGGAATGAAATATGCTAATGACCACCTCCAGGTCACCTTGCAAGGCCTGGAAACTCAGCCAGGCTGTAACAGGCATGTTTCAGGCTCATGAACAGCACCTTTTATTCTGTCTCGGCATCTCTCTAACCTGACCTTCGATTGGGTGTCTTCTATCCAATTTCTGTTAAACCCCTCCTGGTTTTTTTCTTTCCCTACCCCTCTGTCTCCTTTCATCCAACTCCCCACCCATCTCCTTTCCTTCTCTCATAAAGCCATCCTTTGTAGCCCTCTGCCCTCTCCCCTATCACTTTTTTAGTTTTGTTTTCTTCTACCTTCACCTATTAACTCTCGCCTGTTAGCTGGTGTTCCTCCCCTTTTCTCCCTCCCACTTTTCCTCTCCTCCTCCCCTCTCCCCCACCTATTTATTCAGGCGTCTACCTGCTTTTCCAGATTCCTGACAAAGAGTTCAGGCCTGAAACATTGGTTACCTTTTACTTCCTATGGATGTTACTTGACCTGCTGAGTTTTGTTCATTGCACTTGACCACAGCATCTGCAGATTTTCTAATTTGGTACGAGTGTATACGCTGGCAGCTCTTTACTTTCCCAGCTGGAGAATAATGTTGGAGTGGTGGGGGAGGTGGAAATGGTCCTGCACTTAAGCTAAAATGATTCAGGTGATGACGCATGGACCACCTGCACTCTGTATCCAATGACCTCTGCTTCATTATTTCCTTCACTATTTATTGGATAGGCCAGCTTTCCCATCACATGCTGGTCCTATGGAGACAGTAAATTAATGTGGATTCTACTTGATTGACGTCAAACTGTGTTCACCTGAAGTATGGACCATTGTCAGAAATGCACTTTTGTAGCTGATGAAATCTCACGGCTTGCAAAAGCAACCAATCTCAAAACCTCAGTGGTCTACAACCTAAAAAAAATTATTGAACTGGTTCATAGGATGTGGGCTTGAGATACAAAAGCCACACCTGTATTCCCTGGAGTTTAGAAAAAAGACATCTCACTGAAACTTGCAAAATTGAAACTAATGTATGACCATCTGGATTCCAGAAGATGGTCTCCTGGCTGAAGAATTTAGAACCAGGACTAGGGAGTTTCAGAATAAAGGGTGAGCCATTTAAAACCGAGGAGAATTTTCTTCACTCAAAGGGTAGTGAATCTTTGGAAATCACTTGTCTCAGAGGCTGTACAATTTAAGTCACTGGAGTCCATCAAAACTGGAATCAGTAGACTTCTGGAATGGAGTGATGTGCAAATAGTGCAGGAAAATGGTGTTCAGATGAAAGATCAACTGTGATCTTGGTTAACAATGGAGCAGGCTTGAAGGGCTGGATGGCCTAGTTCTGCTTCTAAAATTTGTGTTCCCTGGCTTGTTCTGTAGTGATAAAAGTACTGAACAGCAACACCTTTCAAACACTTAGTGTAGTTGAGAAAGCATGAGAAAATTGTCCATCCCCAACAGAAAGTGTTCAACAGAGAAAGGTCAAGACAACCATTAGCAGGATAGCCCAGATCAGTGGGTAGCAGTGACCAGCATTTCTGGCACATCCAGCAGGACCATCAAATCTTCATTGTCCTGATCAATCCAAACCAGGAACCTTGTAGGGCCTTCAGAATCATTACCTTGACTCGTCACATCCCTCTTCCACTCTTTCCCAGCTTGATCCACTCCATCTTAATCGGGATCATTTGTGTGATAATGAAAATAAACAAACTACAGATAGAACCGAAATAAAAACAGGAATTGTTGGAAGCATTTAGTAGCTCAATCAAAATTTAGACAGTTAATGCTTCAGGTCTGGAACCCTTTATCAGAACTAAATGTGGAGTAATCGCTTCACTCGGAGGATGGTGAATCTTTGAAGGGGTTTACATCTATACCTGTTTCAAAAGTACATCAGTACAGGTGACTATTTCAGTTCCATTACCTTAAAGATTATTTTATGTCTCTACCATGTACATCATATCATCCTTATCAATATCAAACAATTAAAAGAAAATAGTTGTTGCCTCAAAAGGCAGCCACATCACCGCATCTGCTTTGGCATTCTGCCTCCATCTGACAGAGAGGTCCAGGTGTGACAACAAGACAACTGTCACTGCATTTATGTAGGTACCCTCACTGGAATTGTCAATTCTGGTCCAAAAACACCACCAGTGTGCTTTATGGTCTGTTACTAGAATAAAAGGCCCACAGATTGTTAACCTCTGAAATGGTTATCCCATAAATGATGATTAGAGCTGCTTTTTATAATCCATACAATGTTTGCTTCTCTACCAGTGAGCAGTGTTTCCAGTAGTTACTTGTTGCTTGATTCCCTTACACAGGAAGTAGCTGCATCCAACATCTAGCCAGAGATATCAGCTGACTTACCATAGCTTTTAAGTCATTATAAAAGCCATAACTTTGTTCTCAACCATTTACAGCTCCTCCACTGCTCTTGACTCCAGAGCCTAATCTCCCTCCAGCATAACAATTTGTGAGTCATCTTCGGTGGGTTGTGAAACTCAGAAGAAACCTCAGATAATAGTGAAGCATCATTAGGAAGGAGTGAAGATCAGTAATCTCTCCACATCTAACACTGATTTTCCTGGACAGGTTTCAACCCCTTCTTATCCATTCTGGGTGCAAAATAGACAACTATGCATTGCATAGGTGCACAGGTCAGCTGTTAACTGCACATCTGTAACCTGCAGTGTGCCTCCTGCAGGTGTTGCTGTTCGATTTATATGAGATGTGGATATCACTGTTTCGATGGAATAAAAATTTATTACGAACTTATGATGTACCAATATTGAAACATTTATTGAATTTATGGACAAGTAAACTTAATAAATTGGGGCTTAAAAATAAATGGTCTGGGCGATTGCCATTATATAATAATCAACTTGTTCCTTTTACAGTCTCCAATATTACTTTGAAACAATGGGAAAGGAAAGGAATAAAAAATTTATCAGATTGTTTTTTTGAAGGATGTTTTTGTTCTTTTGAGGAATTACAAAGGAAATTTGGTATTAGTGGAAATTCTGTATTTGTATATTATCAGTTAAGATCATTTGTAAAACAGGTATGTGGCCGACATATGATTTTATTGCCTGAAACTAGTTTTGAGAAATATGTACTTTCTATACCAAAAAAGGGGTATATATCTGATTTGTATTGTATTTTACAAGAAAATGAAAATAAGACAGATTGGGATAAAGATAAGTTGAAATGGGAAAAAGATTTAGGTTCCATAATAGCTGAAGAAGCTTGGATGGAAATTTGTCAGAATAGTATTCGGAAATTGATTAATGCTAGATTAGCGATGATTAATTATAATTTTATACATCAATTATATTTAACACCAGAGAAATTAAAAAAGTTTGGTCTTAGTAAGATTGTTATTTTCGTTGTGATCAGATGGCTAATACTTTTTTACATACAGTTTGGTTTTGTGATCGATTGTAACAGTTTTGGAAAGGTATTCAATCTATATTTAATAGTTTATATAATATCTATATTGTATTAGATCCTGATATATTTTTATTAGGGAATATGCAATCATTAATTGATTTAGGCTTAAATGATTATCAGATTTCTTTTATCTATTTAGCCTTAGCAGTGGCTAAGAAATGTATAGCGCTTACTTGGAAAGATAGAAATATACTAACCTTAGATAGGTGGTATTTAGAGATGAAGTCTTGTTTAATTATGGAAAAGATATCTTTTTCAATTCAAGATAAGATGTCTTTTTATAAGTTGAAGTGGACTCCATTTGTTAAGTACTTGCAATTAAGTCTGATTTAAATATGTTTTATGTGTGATATTTTAGATTTGATAACTTTTTTTATTAATATTTTTACTTGTTATTTTCTTTTGTTTGTGAGTGTTTTTTTATATATAATATTACCAACTTTATTAATTCTTCACTCTTTATTTTGGGGGAAGGGTGGGGTTTTTTATATATAGTTTTTTTAGTGGTCATATAAATCGGGGGGTTAGATTGATTTAAGTTAGGTTATTAATGTTGTGTTGCAATAATTACTTCATTTTTATTTTTTCTTTAAATGTAATTTCTTTGTTTTATTCATGTAATAAAATCTTTAAATAAAAAAAAAGATGTGGATATCACTTTGATTAAACTCACAGGATTCCTCCTTGCATTTCATCCATTATAAGCGGGAAGGTTTTTGGGACTAAGTTAACTCTTCTTCTGAGGTAGTTGCGTAGGATAGAGGACTTTCTACCATATGAAGGACACATGAAAGATGGCAGATACTGGATTCTGCAGCAAAAATTCAGTGGGTTGAGCAAAGTCAGTGGGGAGAAAAGAATTGCTGACATTTCCATTCGGAACCCTCAACAAGACTGATTACTCGGAGGAGAGATATCCAGTATAATGAGGACTGGGTAGGAGGGGTGAAGAGGAAGCAGTGGGGGATTGGTTGACCAGGGAGGGCTGAAGGATGATGGACAGATGGGGAGATGAACACAGTTGATTAGGAGGTACCCAGACATAGGGAGAGAGATGCAAGAGGGAAAAAGGGAGTCAAATGAAGGAAGATGAGCCATACATAGGAGAGTTGGAGACAGCTGGGTGGTGACAAGTGGAGACAAAAGCTACCACTGCTGGAATCTGCTAAGTAGAGAAGATGACAATGTTATATAATAGAAATGATTGGAGGGAGAGATGAAGAGTAAATGGGACCAGGTGGAACTGAAGTGAAGGAAGGAAACTGTTCTATGGTGACCAATAAGACCAATGATGGGACAGGAGGTGCTTGACTGGGTTAGTAATTGGGTTGTTTGTGAGGTGGTGCACTGTTTCTGCCATTTATGTAGGCATACCATGTGCTCAGTACTGCCTAAAGAAATCTCTTGGTGCCTGCCACATTGACCACCGCCAGTGGGGTGATATCGCCTCAAACCGTGCATCTTGGTGCCTCACAGTTCGGCAGGCAGCAACCTCCTTTGAAGAAGACCGCAGAGCCCACCTCACTGACAAAAGACAAAGGAGAAAAAACCCAACACCCAACCTCAACCAACCAATTTTCCCCTGCAACCGCTGCAACCATGTCTGCCTGTCCCGCATCAGACTTGTCAGCCACAAACGAGCCTGCAGCTGACGTGGACATTTACCCCCTCCATAAATCTTTGTCCGCGAAGCCAAGCCAAAGAAGAAAAGAAGTCATGGCCAGGGCTATTATACCTTTTCAGGGAGGCTTTGAAAATATTCATGAATTTTATTTCTTCTGCCTGCTTGGTAAAGCTTTTACCATGACAGAGCTTGGAACACTGTTTGGAACCTGGTGTGGAGTATGTGAATGTCCAACGTAGTTGAGACTTATAAAGATATAGGAGGGGAGGAATCATGGCTGCTCGGAAAACCATGAGCTTTGTGCCAGGTCTGAGATCTTGATCTTCAGACACTCTTTTCCTAAATTGACTGAAGGTTGTGCAGAGACACAGAAGATTAACTTCATCTTCCATATCTTTACCTAGAGGTGGATTCCGAGATATGGGAAATAGTTCACATTTTGCAGGGCCTCACTGTGAACTTTTTTTTGTTGGAAGGAGGTGAGGTGCAGCAGGGCAGGTTGGTAGACCTTGTGTATGTCGCCTGTCTGAAACATTATCTCACATGCCTCAGTGAAAGGTAATTGAAAGACTGGGGTTCAAACTCCAGGAGGGCTCCAAGTCGGGTGCTGTCTGCAAGTTTGGACAAGTTGATTCAAGAATGCAACCTCAAAAGTCACTGTAAATGTGTGGAAAAGAAAAAGTGTATATCATGGCTATTGTGATTTATGGTGTGAAAAATAAAAAATTAAATAAAAAAAAAATGCAACCTCAATTAAAAAAAATTCCCATGAGGATTGAAGATGGAGACTTGTTGCAAATAAAGCAGAGCACTGTATCAAGACAGTGTTTGTATAAAATTATTGGAACAATGATGCTGCCTGACATGACTAAACAAGGGCTGACACGTGTGTGACCATGAATTGATGATCCACACTATGCCAATCTCCACCTTCACTGGATATACATTTATTGTAACCTTGACTTTATAATTAATGCTGTTCTGCAGTTTGTCTACATGAAGGTGAGTATACTGTTAAGAGACCTTGTGCCATCCAGAGTCAAATTTATGTCATTTCATTCCTCACTAGTTTTATTTTTCTTGATACATCACTTTCTGAAGCAACACATTAGATAGGTAGCTACTATTTGGCTATTGTTAACAATGATTTCATATGGCTGCCACACTACCTCACAATTGGTTATTGAGCAGCTATGAGTAATTTTATATAGAACGCAACTCTTTCACTGCAGGATTTTGTCATATTGAAGATATAGTTTCATTGGAAAATTAAGACATAGAAGGAGGCCATTTAAAGAGCTACCCAAAAAGAGGTAGCTAGTCTCATCCCATCTTCCAGCACTAGCCCTACAGATTCCTCAAGCACAAAGCCAAAGATGTGACACAGAGGAGTCACAGCTTTCCTGGAACCCAGAATTGTATGCAGCATTCATCTATCCAAAATAGCTTCTTAAACATCTTAGTAACCTATTACCTTAAGGATGTGTGGACATATAGCCAGTGTCCCTTTGTTCTTCCAGATCCCTCACTATCCTCCCAAGTATTATTTATTCCTTGCTTTTATTACACAACCTAAATGTATCACCTTATTCTTCTTGGGATTGCATTTCCTTTGTCACCTCTCTATCCAACTGATGGAGTGATCCTTATTTTCCAGCAATCTAAAGCTTTTCACTTAAAACGCACACATATTAGGTTATCTATGAACTTATTGATCATTCATCCAAGTCTTAAGCTTGTACCATGAATATATATCACAAAAAGCAATGAATAGGGCACTGACCCCGAATAGCTTTCCAGTCACCTATCACCCATTGGCCTTTGCTTCCTGCTAGTGATAGAGTCAGCATCCCACTCTCCTTTGGATCCAATGGACTTTTAGTTTTGCATTAGCCAACCTTGTCGAAACTTGGCAGGGACCTCTTTTCGAGAGAAATGGACAGTTAAGTCTAAATATTGACTGTTCATTTCTCTCCATGGATGTGGCCTGACTTGTTGAGTAGCTCCAGTTTCTCATTGCCTGTTCAAGATTGTCATACCTGCAGGTTGTTCTGTTATACTGGGGATGCCTGAGGCTTCAATGCCAGCTCTGAAATGAAGTGGTATTGGCAGCAGGACGTCAACATGAAAATGCAAACTTCAATTGCCACATAAGTGGCTTCACAAGAACGCCATGGTATTTAGATGATGAAAGCAAGAAAGTTAGAGAGGCGAGTTCCCCAATTCTGGGGTACAGACTTTGGTAGAAGAAAAGCTACTAGCAGTGTGTGCTGAACACTATCTGCTGGAGAAACTCAGCAGGTCAAGTAACATCAGGGGAGAAAAACAATGATCAATGTTTCAAGCTCAAACCCTTATTGAGACTGGGGAAATGTTTAAGAAAAGCTGGTGCAGTAAGTGCATAGGATATTTGCTGGGATATTCTGGGAGTGAGGGTCCATAGTTGCATGGCGAGATCAGAGAAGCTGGAGTTATTCTTGTTACAGAATTAATAGACAAGCTTTGATAGAATAGCTTGGTGGGGAGACTGGAAAAATCAGTTTGGGAATATAAAAGAATTGTTTATGCAGGAGAATCCAAGATCTCAAGAAAATTGAAGTAGGAGCATGCTGAGAGTTTACTTGAGTGAAACTCAAGTAAAAACACATAGAAATGCTGGAGGAATGCAGCCGGTCTTGCAGCATTCATAGGGAGTAAAAATATATTACTGACATTTTGGACCTGAGCTCTTTCTCAAGGTATAAGCAAAAAAAAACAATAAAGGTATCTGGATAAAGACTGGAGAGAGAGAGTGAGGGGAGGAGTCCAGAGCAAAGCCAAAAGCTGTTAATTGGATATAAAAGGAAAGGTGAGAATAGATTTTGGCTCTGTGAATGGAGACAGTGGGAAAAGAGAGAGAGAAAGCGCGCGAGCTGGGGAAAGGCGATGGGGTGGGGGGGGAGGGGGGAAGAAAATGGGGGTGGGATTTCACAGAAACCAGAGAAATTGACGTTAATGACATCCAATTGGAGGGTTTTGTCATTTTAACAGATGTATCCTCCCTGTTTATTCTCACTACTGAAAACCACAACTTGAAAGCAACTCTAGACTCTGCTACGTAAATACAGTCCTTATGTTTAGAGGTTTACAGGCCACACACATTAACATCTGTCAAGTTATTTCTCTATTCGAGGGAATCTTTGATAAATACTCTGCAGTTACAGCATCAAGAAATGTTGGACAATATGACAATTTCCCATAGAACTACCCTCTTACCTGCTGGCTCTCCGCAGCTGCTGGAGAGTGGAGCCTGCTGCACTCCTCCTCGTGGTACTCTTCCTTGCACTCCCGGCAGAAAACAAACTGAAAGGCAAAGTAGAAGGTGTGAAGGAGGTGGAAGTTGTTGGAACATAGGAGAGGTGAATCAATATTTAACTCTGCACTCTAGGTTTTCCTGTTGTTTAGAAAATACTTTTTCATGGCCTTGTTGTTGACATCACCACTTTTCGTGTCAGCAAAATGACACTGCAGAAAGGGCGGTTGCAGAAACTTGAGGAAAATTTGACATAGATGCTCTAACACGGATCGGAGGTGATGGATCCCAAGCAAGAGTAATTGGATTTCCAGTATGTCTTTAATCTCATTCCCCTTCTCCCCACAACCTTTCCATGAGGAAAAGAAATTCACATTTTTACAATTATTAAGTCTTTAAAGATATGCTTCACCTTCTTACATGCATCTAAAAGAGTTGTGAATGCAGCTCAGGCTGTCATGTAAATGAACCTCCCATCTATCAACTCTGACTCTACCTCTTGCTGTGTCAGGAAAGCTGAATAAATATGAAGGGACTCATCCCACCCCAGTCACACTTTCTTCTCTCCCGTTCTATCGAGCAGAAGATACATGACTTGACAACACAAACCTGCAGATTCAAGTATGGTTTCTTTCTTGCTGTCATCAGACTCTTAAATCGATCTCATACTAGTGAAAGTTGATGCCTCTGCGCTGTTTTAACAGTACTCTTTTTGAGAGACAGCACTTTGTTTATGTAAAGCTTTCTGCTGCACCATTTGACATTGTAACACCACTGCCTGCTCTTCTATTTATTTAATTGATTATTATTGCACTATTTGCTGAAGGAGTTTAGTTGCCTGGAATGCAAGCAAAGCAAAGCTTTTTGTTGTCTATTGGTACATGTAAAAATTTGAACAATTTAGAAACATTTGTTTTCATTTTGTGTTGATGTCAGGCCTTGCTCTGTTCCTCCAGTAGAGTCAAATCTCTTATTAATTACTTGACTGAGTCTATTTTCACCAGAAGGTGAAGTAACTGAATTATATGGCCAAATTGTACATAAATCTGAGCATATCTTGAACACTGTACCCTGATTCTGATTGGCTCTTGGTCCTGTCCAACCATTAGCATGCTTGCCGGCCCACATTATTTTTTTCAGTCACAGTTTTGAAATTCTCACTCTTCCTCTAATTGCAAGCAATATGACAAACCTCACACCTCTCTGCTCCCCACCAATTCTGTCCTGTTTAGAATCACTCGCCGCTAGTGGCTGAATTTCCTTCCCCAAGCCAAGCAATGGTTAGGATATTCAAGTACCTCCTGTTTCAGATAATGTTTGTTCACGCTCGGTACATTTTACAGTGTAAACATGTGAGTTAATGTTCTTGTTTTACTTCCATATTTGACTGAATTCCACAATTTTCTCCTACATCAGCTCAACTTCCCATCTGACCATCCTTGCATCATTAAAAGATTTTACATGAAACCATAAATAAAAACAGGAAAAGAGCTGCAAACACTAAATAGATCAAGCAGTGTCTGAGAAAAAGAAAAGACCATTAATCAGTTCTGAGAGAGTTTAATTTTAAGTTGCAAGTAGGAGGGGGAGACACGGCTCGGACAAAGGGGATATCTCTTGTCTTTCATACTCCTTACATATTCCTTTTCCTATTTAATTACTGCTTGTATAACTCAACATTAACCTTTTACATTTAACCACTACTTGTATAAAATCCAGGCCTGCATTTGTAATTTTTTTTAAGGTAGTGATATTTTCACCTTTAGAATTATTGCAGCCACATCCTCAAATATCTTTTTACATCAACTGTTAAACTTCGCGCTGTCTATCCTGTTCTTTATTTCAGTACTCCACCATACTGAACTGCAAACCAACAGCTTTGGTATGACCTTGTTTCCATGAGCCTTGATATAAGACAGGTAGGTGGTGAAGCCAGTGGATCTTGGGAGCAAACTCCAAACTTCTGGGTCAAGGCACCACAGAGAAGGCCACAGTGACAATGGATTGCGGCACAGCAATGATTAAAGAAGAGAAAAAAATTGGTGTAAGATGGAGGGTTAATATTTTGGTGGAGCTGTGTTATTTTGTAGAAGGACTGATTGGGAAGAGAGTGAACAAGGATGCCTAATATTGTGATATTGTAGAGCTCGTCGAAAGAACCAAAGACTTGTTGATCCAAACCAAGGCTTTTATTAGCAAAAGACCGGAGCTCTTCACAGGTGGCCGACCAGTCCGGAATGATCCGACCTGGCTAGGGACACAACCCTTTAAGGCCCAGACAATAGGTGTGGCTTAGCTCTCAGCCAATCGCTGTAAGCACAGTCTAGATACAGTAACTATATACACTATGTACATTGGTGATAGATCTGTACTATCACAGATATAGATTGATGAAATGAATGCATACATTGTTTGTTGTCATGAGTATTGAAATATAGTAAGAAACATCTTTTTGTGTGCTATTTAGGCAATATAACTTATTTGTAATACACAAATGAGCTGGAGAAACTCAGCAGTTCATGCAGCATCTATAGGAAGTAAAGGTTAACCAACGTTTTGGGCCTGAGCTCTTCATCAAAGTATAAACAAGAAGCAGACAGGCTCCTGAATAAAAAGGTGAGGGAGGTTTGCACGCTGACATGTCTGTTCATGGCCTCATGCACTACCAAATTGAGGCTACCTGCAAACTGGAGGAAGAACACCTTATATTCCGTCTGGGTATCCTCCAACCAGATTGCATTACCATTGACTACTCCAGTTTGTATTAACCACTCCCCCCCCCCCAAACCCGAGTCTCTCTCTTTCCCTATTCCTCTGTTTCTTTTCCTCCAGCTCCCCACCCACTTCTCTGGCTTCTCTGATCAGGGAGGTACACTCCCCCCCTACCCCCCATCACCCAGGCTTTTTTCTCTTCTACCCTCCTGCTTGTAACCTCTTACATGTTAGCCTGTGCTCCATCCCCTGCCGCTTCCTCCCTCCTCTTCTCTTCTTCCTGACCACCCCACATTTTTATTCGGGCACCTGCCTGTTTTTTGATTGCACTTTAACGAAGGGATCAGTTCTGCAAAATTGATCATCCTTTACTTTCTATGGATCGGTAGTTTTCAAACTAACCCTCTAAACTCAAATTCCACCTTAAGTATTCCCTAAGCCATAAATGCTCTGTGATTGCTTAAGGTGGTAAAAAGAGTGGGAAGGGAAAGTTGAGAATCACTGCTCTAGACCCAATAGTTACTGAAATATATTGCTTGAGAAAAATTGTCATTGGCCCATTTCCTTTGGAGGTATGAAACTGTGCACATAACGAGTGTACTGTGAATAAAAACTCTCATGAAGAGAGGGAGAACAAATGCTTTTATTAGCTTATAACTATGGCTAGGGTCTCACAATAGTCTTCAGAAGGATTTAGGTGGGAAACCAGGGTTATAAGTGAGCAGATGGGGGCGGAGCTGAGAGGCAGGGGCAGCCATCAGCACAACACCCTACCAGTGAATCCCAGTTCACAGTATTCACCCCTTCCTGCAGAATTTAGGGTCTGTGAATGGGTTTAGATTTAAGTGGTCCGAGGGTCTGGAGATCCTGGTGGAGACCTTAGCACCGGGGGGCCTTGGACTCCTTGGGTCTCCTGGTCACTTTGTGAGGGAGGAGAGGCGGGCTGTGTCTCCAACTCACTGGTGGAGGGAGATGCACTTTCCTCCTGAACCAGATCCCCAAAAGCCCTGACTGGGGGATGGCGAGAATGAGCTCCATGGGTCGCAGGGCACATGAGGTGTAACAGAGTATGTTGTGTTTTATATTGTATATATATATGATTTTGGTAGATAAAGTGTGGCAGGTTTTTTTTTAGTATAGGTCACTTACAAACACTTCAAAACAGTTCTCATATAAAATACTGGAGCTTTGCTCAAGCTGGACTGGTCGGCTCTGAAGGCCTTTGCAAAAGCTTTGGTGAGTGCCCAATGGACTTCACTAATGGGTTGTTGTTTTGAAAAGCAACAGATGAAAGAACTCAAAGAATTTGGTTAGGAGCAGCAGTCTGTCTGAGTGCTGCTTGCTGTTCTAAGAGGAATCATGTAGTTTTTGCAAGCAGAGAGAGAAAAACAGGCTTTTCTCTGAGAGAGAGAGAGGGAGAGAGAGAATTCAGATCTGAAGTTTTACAGTTCAGCAGCAGCTGGGACTGGAACAGGACAAGCTAGCAAGTTTGTGGAAAACCCCATATTTGGAGATGGGTTGTGAGTTCTTAGTTCAGCCTGCTCAAAGCCCTTGTGGTCCATACAAGAGGATAAGACTGGCTGCCTAATGTTTCTCTTGAAATAAGGGAAACAAAAAGGAACTCTGTGGTGACCTGAAAGAAAGAGGTTATCATCTGGAAAACCCCGATGGGGCCAGTTTCTTCAGCAAGACACTGACATGGCTGATTAAAAGGAATCAGTTTTGTGGGTGTCCAGTGAACAACAAATCTCTCTCTGAAAACTGACAAGAACCTTCCTGAATGGTAACCATTTACCTTTCAAGCGCCGAAGTCTGATGAAATTCATAAATGTTAAATTCTGTGCACAGTATAAAAATTCCTCCGATAAACTTGGAGGAATGAGAAGTGAGATTGGACTGTGAATTAAATAACTTTTCTAAACATACACATGCGCTTAGAAGGGGTTTAAGTAGGTTAATAGTAATAAGTTAAAGTGTGATCCTGTTTTCATGATTAAAGATAATTAAAAGGAACTTTTGTTTAAGTAACCATTTGTTTTGGTGAATATCTATTGCTGCTGTGTTCTGGGGTCCTTTGGGCTCATAACAGAGACAACAGACCCTCTGTTCCGGTGGGTGCCAAGTCCCTGATGGAGATGGTGTCCTCCCTGCCATCCGGGTACTCCACATAGGCATACATGGGGTTGGGATGGAGCAATTTCACCCTTTCCACCAGGAGGTCAGTCTTGTTTCTCCTCATGTGCTTCCTGAGAAGGACTAGATCAGGAATGCTGGGCCAAGTTGGGAATGTAGTTCCTGATGCCAACCTTTCGAAATTGAATAGGAGCTTGTGAGGAGTAGCGTTGGTAGCGGTACATAGTAGTGACCAGATGGAATAGAGTACCATAGGAAAGACTTCCTGCCAGCGTGAGTCTGGAAGGTCTTTTGACTTCAGGGCCAGTTTGACAGCCTTCACAGTTTGACTGTGGCATTCTCCTTTTCAACCTGCCCATTCCCCCGGGGGTTGTAGCTGATAGCCCTGCTGGATGTGATGCCCCTCAGCCGCAGGTACTGACGTAGATTGTCACTCATAAAAGATGAGCCCCGGTCATTATGAATATAGCTGGGATACCCGAACAGGGTGAAAATGGCCCTTTATGACTGACGAAGTGGACGTGTCTGGACATGAAATGGTGAATGGGAAGTGGGAGTACTCATCAGTGATAGAGAGGAAGAAAGTGTTCCCATTTGTGAAGGGGAGAGGACACTTAAAATCAACACTGAGCTGTTTGAAGGGCCTGGATGACTTGATCAGGTGTGCCCTTGCGGGGTGATAGAAGTGTGGCTTGCACTTCGCACAGACCTGGCAAGACCTGGTCATTTCCCTGATATCTTCCATGCTGTAAGGCAGATTGCGAGCCTTGACAAAATGAGCCATGCAGGTAACCCCGGATGGCAGAGCTCATTATGCAGAGACCGCAGTTGGCCGGTGTGTGCAGAGGCACAGCTTCTTCTGGATAAGGCTTCTAGAGGGTCATTAAAGGCTCCTGGGCGATGGGCAATGTCATAATTGTAGGTGGAGAGCTCGATCCTCTACCTAGCAATTTTGTCATTTTTGATTTTTCCCCTCTTGACATTATTAAACATGAATGCGACAGAGTGCTGGTCAGTGAAGAGTGTAAATTTCCGATCCACCAGGTAGTGTCTCCAGTGCCTCACAGCTTCTACAATGGCTTGAGCCTCCTTTTCCACAGATGGGTTCAGGACCTCGTGGCCTTGTAATGTCCGAGAAAAAAATGCAACCGGTCTGCCTGCCTGGTTGAGGGTAGTAGCCAGGACTACATCTGAAGTGTTGCTTTCCACTTGGAAAGGTGCATTCTCGACAACCACATGCATAGCAGGTTTCGCAATGTGATTCCAGAGGTAGTTAAAAGACATTTGGGCTCCAGCCGAGAGGGGAAAATTAGTGGCTTTTAAGAGGGGCGAACCATATCAGTGTATTGAGGGATTCACTTGGTGTAATATAAGAAAAACCCCAGGCATCTCCTCAAAGCCTTTGTGGTCCTAGGACCGGGGAACTCTAACATCCTATCGAGATCAGGGCCAATTATGCCATTCTCCACCATGTAACCAAGGATAGCCAGCCATTTAGTCCTGAACATGCACTTGTCAGATTTATAAATGAGGTTCAGCACTTTAGCTGTGTGGAGAAAATTCTGGAGGTTGGCGTCATGGTCTTCTAAGGTGTGGCCACAGATGGTGACATTATCCAGGTAGGAGAAGGTAGCCTTCAACCCATACTCATCCACCATTCTGTCCATCTTCTTCTGGAAGATAGAAACCTCATTAGTGATACTGAAAGGGACCCTCTGGAATTGATAGAGGTGACCGTTAGCCTCAAATGCCATATATGGATGGTCCTCGGAATGGATTGGCAGCTGGTGATAAACAGTTTAAAGGCCGATGCTCGAATAGACCCGATACTGCGCAATATCATTCACCATGTCCGAAATTTGAGGGAGGGGGCATGCGTCCAGGACTATGTACTGATTAATAGTTTGGCTATTGTCAATTACTAGACTGGACTTGTTTTCCCCTTTCACCATCACCACTTGCGCTCTCCACGGGCTGGTGCTAGATTTGATGATACCTTCAATGATCAGATGTTGTGTCTCAGACTTTATGAAATCTCAGTCTGCTGTGCTGTACCCCCTGCTCTTGGTAGCAATAGGTTTGCAGTCCAAGGACAGATTCGGGAAGAGAGGTGGGGGTTGATATTCAGTGTGGAGAGGCTGCATGTGGGTTTTGATTTTAGAGGCCGTCCATTCCGAATTGTTACAGGGGGGAGGGGACCAGAATACTCCAAGGTCACGCTTTTAAGGTGACACAGGAAGTCCAGACCCAACAATACCGGAGCACACAATTCATCAAGTATATAAAAGTGAATCTTACAGAAATCCCCCCCCCCCTTTGAATGACAGATGTACTATACAATGTTGTTGAATACACATAGAATGTGAATGAGACGCAAGGAACATGCATCTTTAGGTTGTACTCTTGCACAGTCCATGAATCTATGAAGCTTTCAGTAGAGCCTGTGTCGATTAGGCATTTAGTGGAGTGCCCGTTTACCTTCACAGTCACTATAGAGTTGCTGAGCTGATGAGGTCTGTCCTGATCTAGAACCATCGAGGCTAGGACCCCGGAGACTCCATACTCCTCACTCGAGTTGTCCTCACCATCCTGGGTTGCCCTATGTGGGTAAGAAGACGTCGACCTCGTGGCATGGCAAGATGGCCGCCCTCCTTCCTCCTCCTCTGATGATGGCGGTGAGTTTGAATTTGGGTCGCGGCAAGATGTCTGCTGAGCCTTTTCGCACCGTTTCCTCACTGCCACTGACACCTTCCGTCAGCGTGTAGCACAGCATGTAGATTTGGGTGAATTCAGGGCAGATGGCTTGGGGCTGGAATCAGATCCAGGAGCAGTGCAGGCCATGGACTTCCCCAGGCTTCTTCCCCTCGTCAAATGCCCTTTCTTGCCACAGCTAGAACACACTGAGACTTTAGCTGGGCAACAAGATCGGGGATGCTGGTTTTTGCAGCAGAAAAAGTGCTCCCTAGCACAGGAAGCAGCAGCCATTAGAGTTGGGGTAGTGGGAGCAGGCGGTCCTTGAAAGGGGTCACCTGGGTGAGTGAGCTTGCTGGCTTTGAGGTAATCGTTCTCAAGCTTGGCCTGTTCCAATGATTTGGCCAGTTCCATGTGGCTAGCCAGGTCCTTCTTACCTGACTTGAGTAGTCACTGCCTCATGTACCTTGAGCGTACCCCCACGACTAGAGTGTCCTGGATCTGTTCTTCTTCATGAACACAACCCTTAGTCGCTTTGTACCTGCACTTCTTGGCAAGCTTCCACAGATCCAACAGGTAGTCATTGATGGTCTCTCCTGGCCATTGGCGATGTAGAGCAAGTCGGTGCTTCACTAGGACCTCGTTTTGCGACTTCAGGTACCGACTCTTCAATGCCTCGATGGCAGCATCATAACTAGTGCAGTCCCTAATGACTGCATACCCTTTCATTCCTACCCTCAAAACGAGTGTGGACCTCCTGAGTTAATCAGTGTGGAAGATGTCTCTAGTTGTGTTCAGGTAGGTCTGGAAGTAGTCTAACCAGTACGTGAACTCCTTAGCCATGTCGGGGGTCAGGGGGTCTATCAGCAGCATGCCTGGCTTGAGTAGCACTTCCATCATTTAGGGAATAAACAAATAAAATTGTAGCGTGAATAAAAGCTCTCATGACTCATGACTGGAGGGAGAACAAATGCTTATAACTATGGGTAGGGCCTCACAGTAGTATGCGGAAGGGTTTTGGGTTTAGGTGGGAAACCTGCGGTATATGTGAGCAGATAGGGGCGGAGCCAGCCATCAGCACAACTATCAGTGATTCCCAGTTCACTGCAACGAGTCAATTTAAAGTGGTTTTCAAACCTTTTTCTTTTCAATCCCTTACGAATCACAGAGCATTTATGGCAGAGGGATTGCTTAAGGTGGAATGTGAGTTTACGGGGCAGTTTGAAAACCACTGCCGGGATGCTGCGTGACCTGATGAGTTTTGCCAGCATTTTTGAGTTTTAAACTCAAACCCAATGTTTACAGACTTTCTTGATAAACTCAACCCAAATCATATGGAAGGTAATGCAATAAAATCAAATAGACAACTGAATAAGGTAATAGTGTTACTGAGATGAAACAGTAATTTCCCATTATTCTCCAGTCTCCGATTTTATAAATATTGAACTGTGCAAAAAATAAGCCTTTATTTTAAATGGGAATGAAAGAATGTATAAAGTTCTTCAATAGTTCTGTTATATGGCGAGCTCTCCACTGGCCACCGTGACAGAGGTGCACCAAAGAAAAGGTACAAGGACTGCCTAAAGAAATCTCTTGGTGCCTGCCACATTGACCACCGCCAGTGGGCTGATATCGCCTCAAACCGTGCATCTTGGCGCCTCACAGTTTGGCGGGCAGCAACCTCCTTTGAAGAAGACCGCAGAGCCTACCTCACTGACAAAAGGCAAAGGAGGAAAAACCCAACACCCAACCCCAACCCACCAATTTTCCCCTGCAACCGCTGCAATCGTGTCTGCCTGTCCTGCATCAGACTTGTCAGCCACAAACGAGCCTGCAGCTGACGTGGACTTTTTACCCCCTCCATAAATCTTCGTCCGCGAAGCCAAGCCAAAGAAAGTTCTGAGAATTTGCATTGCCTCAGCGCTTAAGATATTTGCTCTTGCTGCCACCTAGTGTCAGAAATACACACTACCAGGCCAGACAAAGAATTATTGGGGAAATTCCAAAGGTCAGACAAAGTTCAAAGTTCAGATTTATTGACAGAGTACAGACATGACTTCACATATGTTGACAGCCACTTCTACTGGTTGTCTGCACCCGCTGCAGCCACTGTACTCGCTACGATGCTATTGTGCATGCGCAAGTCCCCGTGAAACACACTAATTGAAAAAGGAGACAGAGCTTGGCTGCTGGAGACGCCATTTCCAGGGGCTCATGTTATACATTGTTGAATTTAACAGTAAAGCATTCATCAGAGTTGCCACTTTGTGTTGTCTGGTTATTTGATGCGTCAACAAACATGGTGTCAGAAGTCTAAACCTGAAGCCTTCAAGTGAAAAAGTGAGTAACCAACGCTATGTTTGCAACACATTTCTGACTGCACCATAATGGCAGACGGATTCAGAAGGCCTGACCTGCTTGTGTTTGAGGGCAACATGGCCGAGAATTGGCATATATTCGAACAAGAATGCGACATTTTCATTGCGGAACCGCATAGTGATAAGTCTGCCCGAGTCAAAGCATACATTTTACTAAATTTAGTGGGCTCTGAGGCCATCGAAAGGGATTAACCAGATCATTCATATATGCAAACGAAGTGCATGAAGGGGGTATCGTTATCAACCCTGAGTCAAGAGAGGACCCCAAGTGTTTAAAAATAAAATTTCGAGAAATGTGAAGTCCACAAAAGTACCAGAAACCAGAGGCCTGGTGAGTCGATTCAATCATATGTCAGCGACCTAAAAATCGTGGCAAGGACCTGTGACTTCAGAACGCTCTGTGATGAGTAGATTAAGACTGGATGGTCTGCGGCATCTGTGACAAAGGCATGAGAAAGGCACTGCTGTGTGGCGCTCTTAAAAGCCATCTCCACATGTCTGCTTTATGAACCCAAGGAAGAGAACAGCAGAAAGCTTGTCCCTCCACAGCAGCAAGCCACGAGCATAGACGCAGTCCAGGTGGGACCTGCGAACAAGCAGTGGCCAGAAGCCAGAAGAAGACTAAGCCAACCAAGCCCTGCTACATTCTCACCCAGGACGGAGTGCGGCAACTGTGGCAGCGACCATGTGGCAAGACGAGAGATGTGCCCGGCAGTTGGCCAGCAGGCAGAGCATGCCAGAAATTGAACCTTTTCAGCAGATGTTGCAGAGCTAAGCAGCAACTCTCCCCAAGACCCAGATATAGAAGGATGATTAACCAGTTGGAACCTGAGCAAGGACAAACCAACTTGGATGAAGAGTATTACGTTGATGGATTGACTCTGCAGATGGCAGGAGGCCCAACAAGAATCAGAAGGAATAATGAAGCATTTGTAACAATGAGGATCAATGGTAAATCAACAGACATGAAAGTTGACACTGGAGCCAAGTCCAGTGTCATGTCACAAAGAACATTCAACCTACTGAGGAAGTCAGAACAGGACATACCGTTCTCCAAGTCCACAAGTCTAGTGGCACACGAAGGCAGCAAATTATAACCGACGGCATAGTGCGACAGCGGTGCTACGTTCAGGACAGCTGAACATGCTAACATTTTTCATAGTCAAAGAAAACGACCTGCCTCTGCTGGGCCTGAACACAAGCATGGACGTAGGTCTTATTTCGTTCAGCAGAGAGGTACACCAGATAAGTCTGGCCAAAGATTATTTGACACGCAGAATCTTTTCTGAGTACTGTGTGTGACCTTTTTACGAAAGAACTGGGGAAATTGCCGGTGACATATTCCATGCAGCTCGACCCAGAAATGAGGCCCGTGGTTCATCCAGCACACTGTATAGCGGTAGCAATGAAGGACAGGGTTAAGGCCGAGCTGGACAGGATGAAGGACCTGGGTGTGATTACCCCAGTCTTCAAGCCCACCAAGTGGGTGTCCTCCATGGTGGCTACTAAACAAAATGACGGACAGGAGATCTGGATCTGCATCAACCCAAGAAACATCAATACAGCTTTAAAATAACCACACCATCCAATGCGTACCGTGGAGGAAGTTGCTGCGCAGATGGCCGACGCAACCGTTTTTTCAGTTTTGGATGCAAAGAATTCCTTTTGGCAAATCAAGCTTGACTACAAGTAATCACTGTTGACCACATTCAGCATGAGTTTCGGCTGATACAGATTCCTGTGAATGCCATTTGGAATCAATTCAGCCAGCAAAGTATTTCAAAGATCAATAGGGCAAATCTTTGCAGTGTCTCTCTGTGCCATCATTGTTGATGACATACTTGTAGGTGGCAAAGACTTGGATGAACACGACGCAAATTTAAAAAAGGTACTTGACAAAGCCTGGAAGGAAAACCTTAAGCTCAACCCCCATAAGTGCAAATTTTGGCTGAACCAGGTCGGTTATGTAGGCCATGTTTTCACAGGAGAAGGCCTGAAGGCAGCCCCTTCAAAGACTAGAGCAATTAGTGAAATGCCAGTTCTGACAGACGTGATAGTGCTACAATGTTTCCTGGGCATGGTCAACTACCTGAGCAAGTTCATTCCGCACACCAGTGACCTTACTGCCCCACTAAAGCAGTTGATGCATAAAGACGTGGTTTTGTCCTGGCAGGAGCAACAACAAAATGTATTCCACGCATTAAAAAGAGATATGTCATGCCCACCTGTTCTATTGTACTGTTGTACAAAGACCAGTCATGCTAACCTGTGATACATCACAGTACGGTCTGGGTGCAGCATGCCTGCAGGATGGGAAACCAGTGACCTAAGCATCCAGGTCACTCACCACCATGGAGACCAGATACGCCATAATAGAGAAGGAGTTGTTAGCAGTAGTTTTTGCCTGTTCAAAATTCAATGACTACATTTATGGCAAACCAGTGACCATAGAGACTGACCAACTTACTTCTGGTCGCAATTCTGAAAAAGCCAATCCATGCAGCTTCTGCACGATTACAGAGAACGATGGTCAGGCTTCAGAAATACAACCTGACTTTGGTTTACAAGTGTAGAAAAGAAATGCATTCAGTCGAAGCGTAACCTTATGCTCCCAGAAAATGCATGATCCAACAAGCTGAGGAAGGGGACACGTTTGATGTAATGACAGTAATTCACATCTCCTCCTGGTTGGATGAACTGAGACAGCTCCCAGCTGAAGATACAACTTTGAGGACTTTTATTAAGGGCGGCTGGCCTGACAAACAGCGCAGCCTACCACCCGCAGTGCAACTCTACTTTCCATTCTAGGACTAATTACTCATTGATGATGGAATCATAATGAAAGGCCTGAGACCAATAGTTCCGAGTTCACTGCAAAACATTTATGTCAACATCCTGCAAAGAGGGCACCCAAGAGCAGAAGCAACCAAACGCAGGGCTAGAGACATAAATTTTGGCCAGGGATGATCGAGAACATAGACCAGGAAGTACCAGCTTGCTTGGTGAGGAATAGCACCAGACTGCACCAACAGAAAGAGTCACTGCAGCTTCACACAGTGCTGGACCTCCCCTGGTAAACCATGGCAACAGATATCTTCAAAGGGCACGGTCAACAGTATTTGGTTCTTGTCGATTCATTCTCTGGATGGTTTGAGAAAGACCTTTTACTCAACGTCACCTTGTCGGCAGTTATTATCAAGTTAAAAAGACACTTTACGGTGCATGGGGCACCCCACACTCTGCTATCGGACCATTCAGATACTTTGCAACAACATGGGATTTCAACCATATCACTAGCTGCCTGGAATACCACAGTCAAATGGATTGGCTGTAAGAGCTGTGAGGAGTGTGAAGTAGCTTGTGGAGAAGTCCCACATGGAATATAAGGATGTGTTCCTAAACCTGCTGAACTGAAGGAACATCTCCGATAATGCCATATTGGGCTCTCCGGAGCAACGACTCTTGTCGTGGCAGATATGGACGACTCTGCCTGTGGCAAGGAGACTCTTGGAGCCTAAAGAACCTGCAAGGAATTAAATCCCAACTGTTGAACAGGAGGCAAACCCAGAAGCAGAAGCAGCTGACCGCTCATGCCATTAACATAAGGATGCAGACTCCACAGGGCTACGACCATATGGGCATAGTTAAAAGGAGCTGCCAGGAGCCCAGGTCATAACAGGTAAAATCAGAAGGAAGGTGTATTGGAGAAACCATCGACACATCCTATCCGTAAGGGAGCCACCCCATCCCAAACCATTCCTGATGAGACTATAAACCAGGATCTGGAACATAAACCTGGGGTAGGCAGAGCTTCTGCCGTAACAACCCATGAAACAAATGGCTGCACCCCCCCAAGACCATGGATGGCACATCCTTTCAAGCGGAAGCACCCCAACCAGTACCCCATGTATCCACTTCCACCAAGGCTACTACATAACACGCTTTGGGTGCACTTGTAAGCCCAACCCAAAATATTGGGATTAAACTGGGCTGACTGTTCACTGCTGAACTATAATTATTGTAAAGTACGACACCTACATGGATTGTGGTAATGTGAAGGGGATTGTCCAAAAAAGGGGATGCAGACAGCTGCTTCTATTAGCTGTCTGCACCCGCTGCAGCCATTGTACTCACTACAGCACTATTGCGCATGCGTGGGTCCCTGAGAAGCATGCTAATTAAAAAAAAGGAGATGGAGCTTGGTTGGTGGTGTACGCCATTTCCAGGGGCTCCTGTTATACATTGTATTGTTGAATTTAACAGTAAAGCATTGGTCAGAGGTTGCTGTTTTGTGTTGTCTGTTTATTTGATGCATCCAACAAACATGCAACCCTGAGATTCTTTTTCCTGCAGGCCAGGCAGAATTTCTACTCACTATACACCATGACTGTGTGGCCAGCCACTACCCCAATGCTATCTACAAGTTTGCCGATGGTTGTTGGAAGATTCACAAACGGCGATGAGGAAGTGTACAGGAGGGAGATAGATCAGCTCCTTGAATGGTGTCATGCCAACAACCTTGCATTCAACATTAACAAAACCATGGAGATGATTGTAGATTTCAGGACAATTCAGTCCTCATCAAGGGCTCAGTAGTGGAGATGGTGAAGAACTTCAAATTCCTGAGTGTCAACATCTCCAAGGATTTGTCCTGGAGCCTCCATGCTGATGCAATCACGAAAAAGGCTCATCAGCAGTTATACTTTGTGAGGTGCTTGAGGAGAGTCAGTATGTCACCAAAGACTCTAGAAAACCTCTACAGGTGTACCGTGGAGAGCATTCTGGCTGGGTGCATCACTGTCTGGTATAGAGGTCCCAATGCTCAGGACAAGAAAATCTCCAGAGGGTTAACTCGGCCTGCGATGTCATGGGCATCAGTCTTCATTCTATTAAGGACAAGAGGTGATGTTTTAAGAAAACAGTTTCTATCCTCAAAGACCCCCTCCACCCAGGCCATGCCCTCTTCACTCTGCTACCATTGGAAAAAGGTACAGGAACCTAAAGATGAGCACTCAACAGCTCAAGGATGGCTTCTTCCCCACTGCCATCAGATTCCTGAATAATCAATGAACCAAAGACACTGCCTTACTATGACTTTTCGTGCAATATTTGTAAAATGGTGTATATGAATGTTTGCACTGTGAGCTGCCACAAAACAACAAATTTTGTGATGTACATGATAATAAATTCTCATTCTGCAAAAAAAAATGTACTCAAAAAAGATACATGTACAAAAAAGAGAAATGTCATCCAAGAAAGAAGTACAAACAAACTGGGTAATACAGAAAATAAATATTCAATAATAAATAATATGCAAAGTAAGAGCCCTTAAATGAGTCCCTGATTGAGTTTGTTGTTGAGGAGTCTGATGGTGGAGGGGTAGCAGCTGTTCCTGAACCTGGTGGTGCAAGTCTTGTTGTACCTATACTTCTTTCCTGATGGCAGTAGCGAGCACAGAGGATGTCTTGGATGGCAGCATTCCCTGAAGATTTTCTTGATTGTGGGCAGAGTTTTGCCTGTGATGTATTGACATGTATCCACTACCTTTTTCAGGTCTTTCTACTCAGAGATTTTGGCGCCTCCATACCATCTGGTCAGCACACTTTACACTACACATCTGTTGAAGTTTGCCAAGGTTTTTGATACCATACCAAATTTCTGCAAACTCCTGTGAAAATAGAGAAAATTATATAATTTCTTGATGATGTGCTGGGACCAGGAAAGGTCCTCCAAAATAGTGATCCCAGGAATTTAAATTTGCTCTTCCTCTCCACCTCTGATCTCACCAGTGATCACTGGATCACACATCTATGAGTAGAAATATTTAATCAATGTTTTGGGTCTGAACTTTTTATTAAGACTAAGATAAAACAGGTGAAATTAAATAGAGGTTCAGAGGTGAGGACGAGAAGGGATGGAGATGAAAAATCAGATAAATGAAACAATACATAAAATTGGAGAAACTCAACAGATCATGCAACATTTAGAGAAGGTAAAAGGCTGTTGATGTGTTGGGCTTGAGCCTTTCATCGGGAATGTGGAGAAACATGAATAAAAAGGTGGGAGGAAGAGAGGAGAGGAGGGAAGAAGGGGAAGGGGAGGAGCACAGGCTAACAGGTAAGATATTATAGGTGTAATCAGGTTGTAGGGTGAAAGAGAAAGAAGCTGAGAAATGATGGGGAGAGGGCAGAGGGCTAAGAAGAGTAGCTCTGAAGGGAGAAGGATGTGAAGGGTGTGGGGAACTGGAGGAAAGAAGACAAAGGGATAGGGAAAGAAAGAAACAGAGGGATTGGGGTTAGTAGAAATTGGAGGTCAATATTAATGCCATCTGATTGGAGAATGCCGAGATACAATATAAGGCTGTATCTACAATTGTACAAGGCCCTCACTATGGTAGTACATGAGGCCACAGACAGACATGTCAATGTGGCAATGGTGTGTGGATTTAAAATTGTTGGCCTTTGGGATGGAGAGAAGGTGCTTATTGAAACAATCTCCCATACAGCATCCAATCTCCACAACGTTGCTTCACTTGTAAAACTGAATGTTGGTGAAGGAGGAGGTGTAAGTAGAAAGAAAACACTTTTTTTAGTCACAGCAGAGTACAGGGTCTTCCGGCCCAGGAGGCCACACCATCCAATTACAACTATGTGACCAATTAAACTACTAACCCCATATGTCTTTGAAATGTGGGAGGAAACTGAAGCACCTGGAGGAACCCCACGCAGACAAGGTAGGGTTCCGATCTTATAATCAGTGTTGGATTCAAGCCTGAGGTGCTGACGCTTTAATGCATGCCCACTGCTATGTTAATCGTGCCATGCTTGCGATCACATGGGTAGGTGCCAAGGGGGAAATTAGTGGGACGGGATGGGTGAAGGAGGGAGTTCCGAAGGGAGTGATCCCTGCAGAAAGTGGAGGAGAGGAAGGTTAGGGAGGGAAGCATGTCTGGTGGTTGGATCCTATAGCAGGTGGCGCAAATTGTGGAGAATAATATGCTGGATGCGGAAGCTGGTGGGGTGGTAGGTGAGGACAAGGAGAAACCTGTCCTTTTTGTGTCTGGTGGTGGAGGAGGTCAGAGCGGATGTGCAGGAAATAGAGGAGATGTGGGAAGAAGGAGGACATCTCTGATATCCTGGAAAGGAAGTCTTCATTCTGGCAGCAGATGCATTGGAGACAGAGGAATTGAGAGAAAGGAACAAAATCCTTACAGGATACAAGTTGGGAAGAGGTGCAGCCAAGATAACTGTAGAAATTAGCAGGTTTATAGATGTCTATGGATAGTTTGTCTCCCAAGATGGAGACAGAGAGATTGAGAAATGGGAGAGAGTTACCATAGATGAAGCAAGTGAATGTGAGGTTTGGGTGAAAGCTAGCAGCAAAGTGGATAAGTTGATGAGCTAAGGTGGACCTCATCTGGGGGTACCACCAAATTCCAGTTCACCCCAGGATGTCCCCAACACCATGATTATAAATCCCTTATGCTTGTTTGAATTCCTCTGCATGCCCTTTGGTCAGAAAAACATGGCACAAACTTTCCAGTGGCTGATGGTCACAGTGGGCCGGGACCTCCCATTTGTGTTCATCTATTTGGACGATATCCTCATCGCTAGCTGCAGCCATAGAGACCATGCCGCCCACCTGAGGCAACTTTGCACCTAGTTGAGTGAATTCGGGCTGACAACCCTGTGAAGTGCCAATTCAGCCTGGACACCATTGATTTCCTGCTGCACAGAATAAACAAGCACGGGGCAACACCCCTCCCTGAAAAAGGTCGAGGCAGTCCGGCAATTTGCCAAGCCACGAAAAGTAAAAGGCCTACAGGAATTTCTCCATAAACAATGGCTTGAAGCAATGTTGCGTTCTCGCACCAACCCTCTTTTCAATCTTCTTCAGCATGATGCTGAACCAAGCCATGAAAGACCTCAACAATGAAGACGCTGTTTACATCCGGTACCGCACGGATGGCAGTCTCTTCAATCTGAGGCGCCTGCAAGCTCACACCAAGACACAAGAGAAACTTGTCCGTGAACTACTCTTTGCAGACGATGCCGCTTTAGTTGCCCATTCAGAGCCAGCTCTTCAGCGCTTGACGTCCTGTTTTACGGAAACTGCCAAAATGTTTGGCCTGGAAGTCAGCCTGAAGAAAACTGAGGTCCTCCATCAGCCAGCTCCCCACCATGACTACCAGCCCCCCCACATCTCTATCGGGCACACAAAACTCAAAATGGTCAACCAGTTTACCTATCTCGGCTGCACCATTTCATCAGATGCAAGGATCAACAATGAGATAGACAACAGACTCACCAAGGCAAATAGCACCTTTGGAAGACTACACAAAAGAGTCTGGAAAAACAACCAACTGAAAAACCGCACAAAGATAAGCGTATACAGAGCCGTTGTCATACCCACACTCCTTTTCGGCTCCGAATCATGGGTCCTCTACTGGCATCACCTACGGCTCCTAGAATGCTTCCACCAGCGTTGTCTCCGCTCCATCCTTAACATTCATTGGAGCGCCTTCATCCCTAACATCGAAGTACTCGTGATGGCAGAGGCCGACAGCATCGAATCCACGCTGTTGAAGATCAAACTGCGCTGGGTAGGTCACGTTTCCAGAATGGAGGACCATCGCCTCCCCAAGATCGTGTTATATGGCAAGCTCGCCACTGGCCATCGTGACAGAGGTGCACCAAAGAAGAGGTACAAGGACTGCCTAAAGAAATCTCCTGGTGCCTGCCACATTGACCACCGCCAGTGGGCTGATATCGCCTCAAACCGTGCATCTTGGCGCCTCACAGTTCGGCGGGCAGCAACCTCCTTTGAAGAAGACCGCAGAGCCCACCTCACTGACAAAAGACAAAGGAGGGAAAACCCAACACCCAACCCCAACCAACCAATTTCCCCCTGCCACCGCTGCAACCGTGTCTGCCTGTCCCGCATCGGACTTGTCAGCCACAAATAAGCCTGCAGCTGACGTGGACATTACCCCTCCATAAATCTTCGTCCTTGAAGCCAAGCCAAAGAGGAGGTGTAATGATAGAGATCTCAGTTGCAAAGCAACTAGCAAAGCCTTACTGTTTGATTAGATTTGGCTGCCACCAGGAGCTGACACAGAGCAGAAGACACACAGAAATGGAGGTTTGCAGTCTCATAGCCTGCCTTATGGTGCTGTTTACAATAACTTTAAGGTAAAGAACCTTTTCGTTCATCCATGTGTTGTCCAAGAACTCACTCATACGAATACAAGATGAAACATGGTGTCAGAAGTGAGATGAAGGAAATTAGAAGGAAATACTTTAAAAAGTAAATTCTAAAGTCAGCAACTGATCAGTGAAGAGAAGCTAACACAGTGAAAAATGGAAGGATTACATTCACCAGTGAAACTTCAGTTGACAGGTAATGTGGCTGAAAATTGGAACAGATTTAAACAGCATTTTGGATGGTATTTAGTTAGTGGAAGTTGGAGCTGATGAGAAAAGTGATAAAGGGAAAGTGTCAGTTTTCTTACATGTCTTGATGATGAAGCCCTGGAACTGTATAATAACTTCACATTTGCTGCTGAAAGAGACAAAATGAAATTGGAAAAAATAATGGAACAGTTTGAGGCATATGCATAACTAAACGTAATGTGACATTTGAGTGGCACAGATTTTTCACATGTATACAGAAAATGGAAGAAAGTATTGATCAGTATGTGAATGAATTGAAAATATAAGCAAAACGTGTGAATTTGGTGGACTGACTGACTCGCTGATAAAAGACAGACTTGTGTGTGGTATTCCAGGTAATAGTCTAAGGGAAAGACTGCGAAGAGTGCAAAATCTAGACCTGGAAAAAGCCACAGCATTCTGTAGGGCTAGAGAAACTGTAAAACACAGGCAAAAGAGCTGTTCAGTGAAACTAGCTGCAAATTGGATGCAATGAGCAAGAACAGACATAAACCGTCTAACAAAAAGCATGCCAAGTGGAAAGAGAGGCGTGGCCAGTGAACAAAAATTAAAGTGATAATTGAAAGCCATATTGTTGATGCAGTTCACAACACCTACCAAAAAAGCATCCAGCATATGCTGAAACATGCAATATGTGCAACAAAAGCAACCATTATGCCTGTTGCTGTAGTAACCAAGTACAACAAAGCAAGGTTCATGTAGTAAATGAAAGGGAGATAGAGGAATTCTATGTAAATGTTGTGATTGAAAACCAGAAAGAAAACGGAGATTGGACATTTCAGTTAAATTGGATACTGGAGCACAAATTAATGTAATATCAAAGACTGATTTTAAGAAGATTAGACACAGACCAAAGGTATATGGAACAAAAGTGAAGGTGACAGGGTATCCAGGTACCAATATACAAATGCAAGGAGAATACATGGTCAAAGTGAACCACAAGGACACGGAGCACATGCTAACATTCATTGTGGTACCAAAGGATGTATAGGCCATACTAGGTTTAACAGCCTGTGAGAAACTGAATCTGGTAAAAAGAGTCCTTGTTGAGGGAAGTGAAGGAGAGACAGTCTATGATGAACTCATGAAAGTGTACAATGATCTATTTTAGGGTCTAGGCTGCCTTCCAGGAGAACACATGATCAGAGTGGATAAATGTGTGCCACTGATAATACAGCCATGCAGAAAAGTTCCATTTGCACTTCAAAAGCAACTAAAGGCAGAGTTGGACACGATGGAAAGCCTGAACGTGTTTCAGAAGATAGAGGAGCCAACGGAATGGGTGAGTTCACTCGTCGTTGTGGACAAAAAGAATGAAAAGCTTAGAATTTGCCTGGATCCAAGAGATCTAAACAGAGCAACAAAGAGAGAACACTTTAAGCTTCAGAGATGTGAAGGAATCATGTCACAGTTTGCAAATGCAAAGTTTTGCATCATCAAGATTTTGGCCGTTAAAACTGGATGAAGCAAGTTCAAGACTGCACATTCAATAGTCCATTTGGAAGATACCTATGTCTAAGGTTACTATTCAGAATTGCCTCAGTTCCTGATGTGTATCACGAAACTATCCATATGGTCTATGAGCACCTGGATGGAGTTGATACCTCAATGGATGACATTATTGTATGGGGAACCACTAGAATGGAGCATGATGAGAGACTAAGGAAAGTGCTGGAACCAACAAGGAAAGCAAGCCTGAAGCTGAATAGAGAGAAATGCCAGCTCAGGGTGACAGAACTAACTTTTGTTGGAGATATTATTGGCAGAGAGGGTATCAGACCAGATCCCAGAAAGGTGTCCGAAAATGGTCATGGATAAATTCATATCCAAACACTCAGAAAAGATGACTCCATTGAGAAGAGTAACAGAAAAGAACATTGAATGGGAGTGGAATCATGAGCACATTTTCATGGCGAACCGACACCGCTTGTATCGCCACGTGGCGGGGCAGCCATGGGGAAATGGCATCATCAGAGGTTTCTCTCTGACTCCAGCATCCCTTCCAGCGCGCACCCTGGGCAGTGATTATGATGTCACAATGCACCAGGTGACTGAGCTCCTGCTGCGCTTAAAGGGGCGTGCTGAATTTGAATAAAAAGAGTCGTTAACGACCCTCAACGTGGTGGCTTTGTTTCTTCCACTGCTCACATCGCCACAGGAACAAATTAAAGTATCTGCTCACAGAAGAACCAGTTCTGAGGTTTTACGATCCAGCGAGAGCCATCAAGATATCATCAGACATATCACATAGTGGGCTTGGTGCAGTTCTTCTGCAAAAATATGATGACTGGCAACCCATTGCATATGCATTACGCTCAATGACAGACACGGAGATGTGATACAGTCAAATTGAAAAGGAGCTGCTCAGCATCACATACACCCGTGAAAGATTTCATTAGTGTCAAGACAAGCAATCTGTGTAGAGACTGCCCATAGCCCTTGACTGCATTGTTCCAAAAGCCACTAAATGAATGTCCACTGAGAATGCAAAGAATGATGATTAGGCTGCAATGCTATACACTGAATGTAGCAAATACTCAGGGTAAGCTGATGTACTGAGCAGACACGTTGTCTAGAACTGTTGACACAAGACCAAAATGGATGAAGATGTGAATGATTCGTGGACATGATCACAAGTGCACTGCCCACTGTTGACACAAGACCAAAATGGATGAAGATGTGAATGATTCGTGGACATGATCACAAGTGCACTGCCCAAATCAGATGCAAAAATGGAGGTCATAAAGTCAGAGACAAACAAAGATGAAACACTTATAGAATTGAGAAAAAAAACATCCTGGATGGATGGCCCACCATGAAGCAGGACTGCTCACCTGACGTTTCAGAGTACTGGAACTGCAGGGCGGAACTATCAGTGGTTGAAAACATCATTTACAAAGGAAGTAAAATCCTTATCCCAAAGAGTCTGAGAAAAGAGATGCTAAAAAGGATCCATGGTGGACATCTCGGAATCGAAAAGTGTAAGAAAAGAGCACAAGAGGTAATGTGATGGCCAAGAATCAACAATGATATGACAAATGAAGTGTCAAATTGTTCAATATGCCGGAAATATCAAGCAAGCGATCCTGCAGAATCACTAAAGCCACACCCAGCACCACACAGACCTTACCAGAAGGTAGGCACTGACCTATTCGAATGTCAAGGGAAGGACAATCCTGTAGTCACAGACTATTATTCCCTATATCCAGAGGTGTGTTGAATGAACACCATCATTGTAGATGCTGTAATAACAGATATGAAACCCATATTCTCCGGACATGACGTGACAAGTGAGGTCTTCACAGACAATGAACCCCGGTTTTGAAATTTAAAGTTCCGACAGTTTGCCAAAGAGTGGGACTTTGTACACACCACGTCAAGTCCTCATTTTCCACAATCCAATGGTCTAGTGTAAAAATTGGTACAGACAATGAAAAGACTGATGAACAAGGCAAAAGACAGTGAAACGGACTTCTACCAGAGTATACTAGTATACCGCACAATGCCTCTCAAATGTGGTATGTCACCAGCACAACTCCTTATGGAATGTAGGCTAAGATCAAACCTACCCATCAGGAAAACCTCCTAAAAATAAAAGAGGGGGGGAAAAGTGAGGAAGTTCAAAGAACAACAGAAAGAAAAGCTTTGACAGAGGAATAAAAAAACCTACTAGAACTACACTGGTGACCAAGAGGGGCTAAAAGACAAAACAAATTTATAGACCCAGAAGGAAACTGTCCTTAGTGAAGTCCAACCAAGCTCATACACCATTCAGACAGGTGAAGGTGCTGTTCTGCAAAGAAATCATCAAGATCTTCAAATGGGACCAACCTGAATACATATCTGAGAAGACATCATCTGAGGCAACAACCCAGATTCAAGGACAATCAATTAGGAGATCATTGATAATAATGAAAATGTAAGTTATTGGTGTTAAAGTTAAAATTGCATAGTTATATAAAGAAAACATGTTAGTTAAAAGTAAGCTACTTTTGTTTTAAGAAAGGGAGGTCTCATGATCATGGTTGCAATGGAACTAGCAATCCCTTACTGTTTGATTAGACTTGGCTGCCACCAGGGACTGACACAGAGCAGGAGACACACAGTATGCCATATCTGTAATGGAGGCTTGCAGCCTCATGGCCTGCCTCATGGTGCTGTTTAGAACAACTTTAAAGTAAAGAACCTTTTCCTTCATCCATGTGTAGTCTAAGAACTCGCACATACTAATACAAGATGAAACAGGAGGTGCATTGGAACAGCTCATTGAAGGTTAGTAGCAACCCTTAGCCTTTTGCAGCAGGCACCTCCACCCCCAGAGTTCAAATACAGTGGTTTCAACCGAGAGCTATTGGCACTGTACCTGGTGGTAAGAGATTTCTGTTACTTTTTGGAGGGTTGGCAATTCCAGATCTTCACTGATCACAAGCTGCTGATGTTCACCTTCCATAAGGTATCGGACCCATGACTGGCTTAACAACAGAGATGTTTGTCCTACCTGTCTGAATTTACCACGGACATATAGCATATTTCAGGGAAAAACAACGTGGTAGCCAATGCTCTGACATGCCCTGTGATCGAGTCGGTCCACACCTTGTCCCGGGGGTCATCAATGTGGCCCTCACCAAAGTGCAGCAACAGGACCCTGAAATCCTTGCATATAGGACGGCCATCTCTGTTCTCAGGGCGGAAGACAGCCCTCTTGGCCCAGGTAAACTGACACTGCTGTGCAACATCTTGGCTGCATGGAGGCACCAGGTTTTTGATGCCACACAAAACCTGGTGCATCTCACAATCTGAGCATTGGTCAAGATGGTGGTTTGCGGGGTTTGTGTGGCACAGCCTCTGTAAGCAGCTCAACCAGTGGGCCAAGACCTGCACAAACTGCCAATCCTCAAAAGTGCAGACTTACACAAGGGCACCCACACAAAGAATTTTGAACCAGCGCGGAGAAGGTTCAGCCACATACATATTAATATAGTGGGACCGCTACCTGTTGACCATGGTTGACCGCTTCACGAGATGACCTGAGGCAGTCTTGCTGGCTGATATCACCACAGAAAGCTGCACCAGGGCCCTCATTGAAAAATGGGTGTACCACCCTCAGGCCAATGGGTTGGTGGAGTGGTTTCCCAGGCACCTGAAGGCAGCTTTGATGGCCTGGCTCAAGGGTCCTACTGGGGAGTCGCACCACGCCGAAGGAAGACTTCAACGCCTCGGTGGTGGAGATGATCTATGGCAAAACTTTAATCATTCCGGGGGAGTTCCTGGCCCCTGACAAACACCCGGAAGATCCTATGGCCACCCTTGAAAACTTGTGGAAATAACTGGGGTCCCTGGTCCTGCGACAACCTCCACCACATAGCCAGCCCAATCATAACGTTCCCAGGGTCTTAAAAGACTTGTCAGTATGTGTAAACTGCTGCTACAATGACCCTATGAGGTGCCTTACAGGGTCATCAGGGGTAATGGCTCCACTTTCGTCCTTGATATTGGTGGTAAGGAGGAGATTTTTACCGTTGACAATCTGACATATCTGGACTGTGACTGTCTCCACTGCTACCCCATGATGCAAGGCAGACCACCAAAGTCAGCAAATAATGGCCCAATTGCCTGTTCTGGGAGGGGGGTCCTCATGTAGCAGCCCACACATGGAGATGCGGACTGGCCCACAAAATGGCCAACAAACATGGCGATTACGTGGATCGGGGGGGGGGGCGGTGACACCGGCCGTTGTTGTCCCAGGTGACCTTTTGCACGGCAGCAAGATGGCGAACTATGGCGGGGACACCAGCCAATTTGAGACCGGTGCTCTGATGATGTGGGGCTCTGATGTCAGCACCTGGAGCCCACGTGATGGCCAGTGCAATAAACCTGTCTCAATTTCAAGGCTATGGTGCCCTCATAGCGTGAACCCTACAGCACGATACCCTAAAAATATAGAACATCTGGAATGAAGGTGTACCATTGAGTCTGTAAGCAATACTTCTCCAGGAAGTTTACAAAGCACAGGGAACTCCAGAATATCCTTTAGCCTCTATGGACAAGGTGCAGCCAAACAGGTCAATTTTCTTAAAAGATAGAATTCAAAAGAAGCAGAAACTGATGGATGGGAAAGGGTGCTGATACTGAGTTGCTCAGTGATAGAAAGTAGATGTTATGTAAGAATGTTTAAGTTGCTGAGCAGGCAAATTAATGTTCATGGACACAGTGTTATAAATATTGGTGAATGCAAGGTTATCCACTTTAGAAGAATAAATAATAGATCAGATTATTATTCTAACAGAGAAAGACTGCAGCATACAGATGTGCAAGGATTCTGAAGAGGGGTTGTACGTGAATTGCAAAAGGTTGGATTGAAGGTGCAGCAGGTAATGAAAAGACAAATGGAATGTAGGCCTTCATTGCTGGAGGAGTGAATTTAAGAGCAAAAAGGATCTACTGCAATTGTAAAGGGTAATGGTGTGTCTTCACCTGGGGTATTTTGTGCAGTTCTGGTCTCTTCACTTGCGAAATGATATACTAGTTTTGGAGGAAGTGCAGAGGAGGTTCACCAGGTTGATTCCAGAGATGAGGCAGCTAGACTGTGAAGAGAGATTGAGTCACCTGAGACTCTGCTTGATGGAATTCAGAATGAGGGGGATCCTTGTAGAAATATCAAATTATGAAAGGGATAGATGAGATAAGAAAGGAAAGTTGTTTTCACTAGTTGGTGAAACTGAAACTAGGATATGTAGCCTCAAGATTCGAAGGTGTATGTTTCGGATGGAACTTCTTTTCCTAGAGAGTAGTGAATCTGCGTAATTCTCTGCCTGAGGAAGCAGTAGAAGCTGCTTGGTCAAATATATTTAAGACAGAGTGAGATGAATTTTTGCATAGGAGGGGAATTAAGGGTTATGGGGAAAAAGCAGCCAAGTGGCTAGATCAGCAATGATCTTATTGAATGGTTGAATAGGCTCAGTGGGACATATGGCTGACTGTGCTATCTATTACAGTGGAAATGACCCTTCAAAAGATGCGCACACTGGTCTTATCAGGACAGTGCACCCATCATCTGGGATTGCATATTTTACACACTAGATGGCAGCAACAGCAAATTTGTTCATTGCTCAGAATTTCAAAATTATTGAAGACTTCACTGCTTCATAAAATAAAGGCTTATTTTTGATAATTCATAGAACCATTGAACACTACATCCAGAAAAAAGCCCCTTCGACCCTTCTCGTCTATGCCAAACCATTTTTTTGCCTAGTCCCACTGTCCTGCACCCAGCCCATAGCCCTCCCAACTATGTACCTGTTCAAATTCTTAAACATTTAAATTGAGCCTGGATTCGTAACTTCAGCTGGGAGCTTATTCTAAACTACCATTACTTTCTGCAAAAAGAAGTTTCCCCTCATGTTCCCCTTAAACTTTCCCCTTTCACCCTTAACCCATGTCCTCTGGTTTGTATCTCACCTACCTTCAGTGAATAAAAGACTATCTACATTTACTCTGCCTATCCCCCTCATAATTTTAAATACCTCTGTCAAATCTCTTCTCTTTCTTCTGTGCTCCAGGGAATAAAGTCCTAATATGTTTAATCTTTCCCTGCAATTCAGTTCCTGAAGTCTAGGCAACATCCTACTAAATCTCTGCACTCTTTCTATCTTATTGATACCTTTGCAGTAGTTATGTGACCTAAACTCAAAACAATACTCCAAATTTGGCCTCACACAATTTAACATAACATCCCAACTCCAAAGCTCAATACTTTGATTTATAAAGCTCTGTGAACAACCCTATCCACCTGTGACACAGGAAATTATGTATCTGCATTCCCAGATCCCTCTGTTCTACTGCACTCCTCAATGCCCTACCATTTACTGTGTATGTCCTTCCTTGGTGTGTGCTTCCAAAATGTAACACTTCACACTTGTCTGTATTAAATTCCATCTGCCATTTTCCATCCCATTTTTCCAGCTGGTCCAGATCCCTCTGCAAGTTTTGAAAACCTTCTTCACTGTCCACACCACCTCCAACATTAGTGTCATCTGCAAAATTGCTGATCCAATTTAGCACATTTTCATCCAGATCATTGATATAGATGACAATCAACAATGGTCCCAGCACAATCCCTGAGGTACATGACTAGTCACAGGCCTCCAGTCTGAGAAACAATCATTCACCACTACTCTCTGGCTTCTCCCGTCCAGCCATTGTCGAATCCAGTTCACTACTTCACCATGAATACCGAGCATCTGAACCTTCCTAACTTCCTTGTCAAAGGCCTTACTAAAGTCCACAGCCTTTTCTTCATCAACTTTCCTGATAACCTCCACAAAGAATTCTATAAGATTAGCTAAACATGACCTACTATGTACAAAGCCATGATGACTATCCATAATCAGTCTCGGCCGATCCAAAGAATTGTATAAGCCATCTCTTTGAACACCTTCCAATAATTTACCTACTACTAACACCAGCCTCACCAGCTTATAATCTCTAAGGTTACTTTTGGATCCTTTTTTTAAATAATGGAACAATGAGAGCTACTCTCTGATCCTCTGACACCAAACTTGTGGCTAAGGACATTTTAAATATTTCTGCCAGAGCCCCTGTAATTTCTACACTAGCCTCTATCAAGGTTTGAGGAAATATTTTGTCATGCCATGGGGATTTATCCACCCTTATTTGCTTTAAAATAGCAAGCACTTCCTCTCTTAATCTGTATAGGATCCATGACTTTGCTGCTTGTTTTCCTTATTTCCCATGACTCTGTGCCTGTTTCCTGAGTGAATACTGAAGAAAAAAAAATTAAGATCTCTCCCATCTCTTTTGGCTCCATCCAAAGTCAACCACTCTGATCTTCAAAGGGACCAATTTTGTCCCTTACTATCCTTTTGCTCTTAATATACCTGTAGAAACCCTTAGGATTTTCCTTCACATGGCAGTGTCTCTCTCTCTTCTTCTGAACCAGATCTCCAATATTCCTTGAAAACCAAGGTTCCCCATTCCTGCTAACTTTGCCTTTAATCCTTACAGGAACATACAAGCTCTGTACTCTCATAATGTCACTTTTGAATGTTCTCCACTTACCTTGCACATCCTTGCCTGAAAACAATGTCCCAATCCACACATTCTAAATCCTTTCTCATTTCCACAAAATTGGCCTTTCTCCAATTTAGAATCTTAACCCAAGGCCTGGACCCATCTTTCTCCATAATTTTCTAGAAACTAATAGCATTATGATCACTGGACCCAAAATGTTCCCCCACACATACCTCTGTCACCTCTCCTGTCTTGTTCCCTAATAGGAGCTCTAGTATTGCACTCTCTCCAGTTAGTACCTCTATGTACATTGATTTAGTAAACTTTCCTGAACACATTTGACAAATTCCAAGCCATCCAGCCCAATATGTGGAAAATTGAAATCTCCTACTATCACAACCTTATGTTTCTGCAGCTGTTGCTTTATCTCTACAGATTTGCTCCTCAAATTCTCGTTGACTATTGGGTGTTCTATTGTTCAAGCCCATGAGTGTGGTCATATCTTTCTCATTCCTCAGTTCTACCCATATAGCCTCAATAGACGAGCCGCCTGGTCTGTCCTACCTGAGCACAGCTGTGATATTTTCCCTGACAAGCAATTGTGATGAATCTGTGTCATCCTGTTAGTCTTTTGCTGTGCTTAGTCTGCTCTATTGACATTGGACGTGTATTATGTTTACCACTAAAGACACTCCCCTTGTCTATAACTGTGTACACACCCATTATCATTCATTATTGTATTACTGAATTTCTACTAATAAAAGCCATGATTCCTGGTTAACTACACAGCCCTCAATTTCTTCAATAACTGGCACTTCAGCAATGCCACTCCTCTCCCTTTCATTCCCCTGTTCTATTGCATCTAAAGCAATGGAAGCCCAAAACACTGAGCTGCCAGTCCTGCCCCTCCTGTAACTGTTTCACTAATGGCCACAATGTCATAATTCCATATGCAAATCCATGCTCTAATCTCATCTAACTTTCCAACAGTACTCCTTGCATTGAAATAGATGTACCTAAGAACATTTCCACCACATATAAACTGTTGATTTCTAATGGTGCATGCAATTTTCACATCATCTTCCCCCCCACCACCTCCTCCACTCTTTTATCTGTTCTGGCCCTCTGGTTCCCATCCTCCTAGAAATCTAGTTTAAATCCACCAGAGAGAGCAGCACAAGCAAACCTTCCCGCAAGGATATTACATGCTCACCAGTTCAGATAGAAACCATCCTGTCAGACGGAACAGGTCCTATCTTCCCTGGAAGAGAGCCCAATGATCCAGAACCCTGAAGCCCTCCCTCCTGCACCATGTCTTTAGCCATGTGTTAAGCTGCATTATCCTCCTATTTCTAACCTCACTAGGATGTGGAAATCCTGAGATCACAGCCCTGGAGGTCCTGTCCTTCAAACCTAGCGCCAAACTCCTTGAACCCTCCTTGCATGACTTCCTCATCTTTCCTACCCATGTCATTGGTCCCAACATGGACCACGATATCTGGCTGCTCACCCTCCCACCTGAGAATGCCATGAACTCGATCTGAGATATCTCGGACCCTGACACCAGGGGGGCAACATAACATCCGGGACTTTCAATCTCTTCCACAGAACCTCTTATCTCTCCCACTAACTATGGAATCCCCTATCACTACAGCTCACCTCTTCTCCTCCCTTCCCTTCTTAGCCATAGGACTAGACTCTATGCCAGAGATCTGATCACCACGGCTTGTCCCTGATAGGCCCCCCCCCACAACAGTATCTAAAATGGTATACTAGTTATTGAGGGGAATGGCCACAGGGGTGCCCTGCAATGCCTACCTGTTCCCTTTCCCTCTCTTGTCTGTCACTCAGCTACCCTCCTCCTGCTCCTAGGTGAGGTAGTGTCCCTGTAACTCCAGTCTATTTCCCCCCTCTGCTTCTCGAATGATCCGGATTTCATCCAACTCCAGCTCCAGTTCCTTAACTCGACTTGTCAGGAGCCACAGCTGGACGCATTTCTCACAGATGAAGTCATCAGGGATCCTGCTGGCTTCCATGATGACCCACATTCTGCAAGAGGACCATTGCCCTGCCTTGGCTGCCAATCCCTCTGTTTATGACTAGAGGGAAAAAAAAATGATATCTCAAACCTACCCTTACCTGTGCCGACTTGCTGGATCCATTTTGTTCCTGGAATAGGGTGGCCCTTTCTTACTTCAACTCCTATGATACCTTGCCTCTTACCTGTTTTCATTGAATCCTTTTGAGTCAAAGCTTTACCACTCTGACTCAGCCCTCTCTGCCGATGTCCCCTCCCTCACGGTCAATTAAATACTTTTTCTTGCAAAGTGTACTTATGATTGAGATCAGGCACATTCCTAAAATGTAAGGTCATAAGAAATGGGCAAGAATATGATTTTCAGATTTATTGTCAGAGTACATACATGATATCACATACAACCCTGAGATTCCTTTTTCCTGCGTACGTGGCAGAATTACCACTAATTGGTAGTGCAAAAAATAAACTGCACACAGCGTGAACATGTAAACAATCAAATGAACTGTCAACAGATAACTAATATAAACAAACTGACTGCAGTACAGGGAGAGTTAAAAAAACATCAATGAAGTGCACAAGAGTCCTTAAATGAGTCCCTGATTGAGTTTGTTGTTGAGGACTCTGATGGTGGAAGGGTAGCAGCTGTTCCTGAACCTGGTGGTGCGAGTCTTATGGCACCAATACTTCTTTTCTGATGGCAACAGCGAGAACAGTGCATGTGCTGGGTGTTGTGGGTCGTTGATGGCTGCATTCCCTGTAAATGTACTCAATGGTGGGGACAGATTTGCCTGTAGTGTCCTGGGCTGTGTCCACTATCTTTTGGAGGGCTTTACGCTCGGGAGTATTGGTGTTCCATACCAGACCATGATGCAGCCAGTCAGCACATTTTCCACCACACATCTTCAGAAATTTTCCAGGGTTTATGATGTCACAACAAACCTCCACAAACTGCTAAGGAAGTAGAGGTGCTGACGTGCTTTTTTCACAATGTAATTGGTGTGTTGGGCCCAGGAATGATCCTCCAAGATAGTGACTCCCAAGAACCTAAATGTACTCACCTTCTCCACCTCTGATTTCCCCCAGTGATCACTAGATTATATGTCTCTGGCTTTCCTTTCCTGAAGTCAACAGTCAGCTCCTTAGTTTTGGTGACATTGAGTGCAAGATTGTTATCGGTGCACCATTCAGCCAAGTTTTCACTCTATATGGTAACTCATCCCATCCTTATACAGCCCACTACCATGGTATTGTTGGCAAATTTTCAGATGGTGTTATTCTCATACCAAGGTACACAGTCGTAGGTATAAAGTGAGTAGAGCAGGGACTAAGAATACAGCCTTGTGGTGCTCCGGTATTGATGGAGATTGTGGAGAAGAAGTTCTTACCGATCCTCACTAATTGTGGTCTGTAGGTGAGGAAATCCATGATCCAATTATACAGTGAGGTGTTAACTCCCAAGTCTTGGAATTTTTTGATGAATTTTGAGGGTGTTAAATGCTGAACTGTAGTTGATAAAGAGTATCCTGACATATGCCTCTTTGCTGTCCAGGTGTTCCAGGGTCAATGAGATGGCATACACTGCAGACCTGTTGCTGCAATAGGAGAACTGGAATGGATCCATGACACCGCTCAGATAGGAGTCTTTCAAAACACTTCATCATTACTGATGGCAAGATGGCGTAGAGGGCAGACGTCCAATCCTACTCCTCCTCAGCCAGTTTTTTAAGCACCCATCTTTAAATTTTATCTAAGTGAATAAAAGTTGTGTTTTTATTTTTGGGAACCTTACTGGCTTACAATGGCAACTAATATTAAAAAAAAATGAAAGCTCAATTACAGAAGAAATTACCTTTTGAAAGTGTTGAAGAATTGAGGCCGACCTGTTCAGCTGAAGCCACGGAATTGTCGTTTGGAACCTTCAAGGCACAGAGAACTCCTGGCAGGCTGAGTATCACACTGGCGCCGACCTTGTCTCCACAAGATGGCGCCGGCATATTGATGAGCTTGGCCGGTGTTGAGTCGCGCATTCGCGATGTTGGTCGCGTGGGTGACCTGCGTGAGAAAAGGGCCCTTGAGCCCGTGCTGCTGTCGGGTGAACCGGGGACACCCAGAATGGCGTTTGAAACTGCCTCTGCACGGTCTCTGGCCTTGCCGTGCATGCACAGTGCCTCCAGGGCCTGTGAACTATTGGACCGTGTGTGGGCTATGGGGGGGTGTACAAACCCACGGCTATACCGGGAAGGGCCCGACAACGTCAGAAGAAGAAGAGGACTTACCTTTAACGAGCAGTTCACAGGAACAGTTGGAGATGGAGTCTAGAGAAGGTAGGCCTCAAGATGTGGAACTGGAATCTGGAATGGAGTCTGTGCAGTTTTGGAAGGGATTGCTTATCATATGGACAATATATCGAAACAAATGACTCAAGAGTTTTTGGAAGTGACAACTAAAATATCTAATATGTCTGAAGATATGTCTACACTTAGTCAATAAATGTATTAAATCGGTGGATACAGTGCAAGAATTTTTTAAAAAATTGAAACAGCTTTTTCTGAATGTAAAGATCAAATTGTACGTAATAAGGAAAAAATAGAACAAGAGGAAGATTTGTTTGTGGATTGGGGAATCCAGAAGAAAGACTTACTGAAAAAAATTGACTCATTGGAAAATCAAAGTCGGAGAAATAATGTGAAAATTGTGGGTCTTCCAGAAGACAATGAAGGGTCTGATCCAATAAAAATTTTTAAGAGTTGGATCCCCGAGGTGTTGGGTAAAGAGTTTTTCTCAGGAGGTCTAGTATTGGAGAGGGCACCTAGAGCATTACGAAATAAACCGTTACCGGGACAACCACCACGAGCGGTCTTAGTTCGGTGCCTGACCTATCAAGACAGAGAAATTATACTAAGGTTAGTGGTACAAAAGGCCCGACAAAGTCAATCTCCAATGAGGATTCAAAATAATAGAGTATTTTTTAATGCAGATTTGAGTCAAGAAATTATTAGGCATCAACAGGAGTTTAATTCGGCTAAAGATGTGCTGTGGCAGAAGGGTTATAAATTTGCTTTACGAGATCCTGCTGTGTTAAAGGTCTTTTATGGTAACTTTCAATCTCAATTTATTGAGAATGATCATGATGCATTAGTTTTTGCTAATTCAATACCCTATTTACAAGGTCATGGAAGAGTTTCGCCATCGTCGTCCAAAAAGAGGGCAAATGGAAATGGAAATGGACAAAATGGGAAGAATGGGAAAAATGGAAAGAAAGAGGTTTTAACACAAAGTCTTATTGACATTGAAGACCCAGAACAATCATTGGGAATGGAGTCAGTGGGTTGAATATATTTACAGTATTGAATTGTACTCATATGAATGATGTATTTCTGGCTGGGGGGGTGGATGGCACTGAAATCTTTGATAGTCATCTGCCACTAGTGGGGTTTACCACACCCAGTTTTTTAGGGCATTACTACCTTTGAGTAGTGTTTGTTTTTGTTTGGGGGGGAATAACTAAAATCTTTTCACATATATATATATATATATATATTCTTTTTTAAAATATTTAGGGGAGGGAGAGTAGTTTTCATTTATTAGAAGGGGAGTGATATTTTGTAGTAAGTGATTATATTGTTAGTTTGTAAAGATGTCAAGTTTGAAATTTGCAACTTTTAATGTTCAGGGGTTGAATAATCCGATTAAGCAAAAGCAGGTTTTGGCTTATATTAAGAAAATGAAAATTGATATTGGTTTTTTACAAGAAACACATTTGACTGAAAAAGAACATTTGAAATTGAAGAGAGATTGGGTTGGACATGTGTTTTTTTTCTTCACTTAATTCTAAGGCAAGGGTGTAGCAATTCTAATTCATAAGAATTTGTCTTTTGAGTTGCATGCTATGGAAGGGAATGCTGGAAGCGTTTTTGTTATTAAATCAAGCTAATGAAAATATTTTAGTTGGCGGAGATTTTAATTGTGTCTTGTATCCTTTGTTGGACAGATCTCCAAAAAGTATAAGGAAATCAAAGATGGAGATACAAATTGGGGCCTTGATGAAGGATTTAAATTTAGTGGTTATTTGGAGAAGGGTTAATCCTACAGAGAAGGATTCTTCTTTTTATTCGTCTCGACATGATTCATTTTCTATAATAGATTTTTTTTAGTATCGGCACATTTACAAGGAAGGGTATCACAGGCAGAATATAAAAGCAGGGTTATATCAGATCATTCTTTATTATTTTTTTCTTATGTAAGTTCAGAAGTTGTATGTTCATCTTATAGATGATTTAATACAATGTAGTTGAAAAAACCAGATTTTGTTATTTTTGTTAAAGAACAGATTACTTTTTTCTTGTCTAAAATGCTAATTCAGTAAAAAGTCATTTTGTGTTATGGGATGCATTAAAAGCTTATTTAAGAGGGCAGATTATTAGTTATACCACTAAAGTTAAGAAACAGTATATGGTTGAAAGCTTTGAATTAGAAAAGCAAATTGATGAATTGGAGAAGGAATTTCAGAAGGAAGTGATAGAAGATTTTTAAAAAGTGGCTTTGACTAAATTGAAAATGCGTTATAATACATTGCAGTCTTATCAATTTGAATGTTTAATTAATTGATCAAAGCAGTGATATTATGACTTGGGTGAGAGGGCACATAAGTACTTGCAGGGCAGTTAAAGAAGGAACAGGTTTCATGGGTCATTAATGCTGTAAAAAAGATTCAACAGTTACCTATAAACATCAGAAAATTAATGACCAGTTCTATTCATTTTATAAAAAATAATATACTTCTGAGGGGAAACAGGATAGTGGTTCTATTGATTCTTATTTATCTAAGTTAACGTTATCAGCATTAGAAGAGGAGGATGTTATAGATTTGGAAGCTCCGTTTACAGAATTAGAGATTAAGGCGGCCATGTTGGAAATGCCCAATGGAAAGTCACCAGGTGATGATCGGTTTTCGGTGGAATTTTATAAAACTTTTTATGAAGATTTATCTTTGGTGTTCAGGGAGGTATTACAACAAGTGATTGAACATTATGAGTTACCAGAATCTTGTTCAAGTGCTTTAATTACTGTGATCCCAAAAAAAGATAGAGACCCATTGAAAGTGTCTTCGTATAGACCTATTTCTTTATTGAACGTTGATTATAAAATAATAGCAAAAATGCTAGCAAATCGACTTGCTAAGTATTTACCTAAATTGATACAGGTTTTATTAAAAATAGAAATGCTTCAGATAATATTCTTCGATTGATTATTTTGGTCAATGCATATCAACAGCAGCCCTACCACTTGATGCAGAAAAAGCTTTTGATAGGGTCGAATGGGATTTTTTATTAAAGTACTGGAGAAGGTTAAATTTGGCCCTTTTTTAATTGGTTGGGTAAAGCTTTATAGACGAATCCGACTGCTAGGATGGTGACGAATGGTCAAGTTTCATCATCGTTTAAATTGACACGTTCAACTCGACAAGGTTGTCCATTGTCACCAGCCCTGTTTACATTGGCTATTGAACTGTTAGCTCAAACAATAAGGCAGAATGAACAGATAAGAGGGATGAGAGTTAAGGATGAAGAGTATAAGATTAATTTGTTTGCAGATGATGTTTTGATATATTTAACAAGCCCAGAACAATCATTGCCACATTTACGGGAATGTTTATTACAATATGGAACATTAACTGGATATAAAGTTAACTGGGATAAAAGTGAAATTTTACCAGTCAAAGAAGGTGATTATTCAGAGTATAAAAATATTATAAAATTGAAATGGTCTGATAAAATTAAATATTTAGGAATAATTGTAAACACCAAGTATCAATCTATATATAAGTTAAATTATATTCCATTATTAAAAAGGATTAAAGCAGATCTAATTAAGTGGAAAGATCTTCCGTTAACTTTAATTGGTCAAGTCAATTGTATTAAGATGAATATTTTTCCTCGTATCCAATATTTATTTCAATCAATACCATGTTCTCTTACAAAGAGTTTCTTTCAGGATTTAAAGAAAGTTACAAGATAATTTTTATGGAAAGGTATATTACCACGGGGAGCATTAAATAAACTCACTTGGAAGTATGCGTGAGGTGGGCTTCAATTACCTCATTTTCAGAATTATTATGAAGCAGCCCAGTTGAAATTTATTAGTAGATTGATGGATTTGGACCAGCCTCCAAGTTGGGCTAAAATTGAGATGGCCTGTATTCCTGAAGTTGAGGTGTATCAATTTATATTTTGATGGAATGTAAATTTGTTGAGGGAAAATAATATGCTGATATTAAAACATTTATTAAAATTATGGATTAAAAAAAAAGATTTTCGGATCAAAAGTTAAATTGTCAATTTTAACTCGATTATATAATAATCAACTTATTTCTTTTTCAATGTTTAATAGTCATTTAAAGAGTTGGGATTTTAAGGGTATAAAAAATTACAGGATTGTTTTGTTGAAGGTCAGTTTCTTTCTTTTACTCAATTGAAAAAGTGTTTTGATATTGCTGAAAATTCTTTATTTGTTTATTATCAACTTCGATCTTTGGTGAAAAATATGTATGGTAGAGAGATTATTTGACCTGCATTGATGGAATTCGAGTCTTTGACTTCTATACCAAAAAGGGGTTATATTTCTGTTATGTATCAAGTATTACAAGACAATATGGATAAGTCGGAATGGGAGAAATCTAAGCTTAAATGGGAAAATTATTTAGCTTTTGTTTTTCCTGAAGATTATTGGGCAGATATGTGTCATGATAGTGTTACTAAACTGACGAATGTGCAGTATGGAATGGTTAATTATGATTTTTACATCAATTGTATTTAACCCCAGAGAAATTGAAAAAATATGGTTTTAGTAATTTGGATTCTTGTTTTAGATGTGGTGTATGTACTGGAACTTTTTTACATGCTGTTTGGTCTTGTATGTATGTACATCCATTCTGGGATGAAATTAAGTTAATTTTGAAAAAATTATATAATTTTAAGTTACCATTAGATCCATCTACTTTTTTTAATGGGTTATATGATTCCTTTAAGGAGATTAGGGGTGGATAAATTTCAATTTGCATTTATATATTTAGTATTGTCCATAGCTTGAAAATGTGTAGCAAGTACATGGAAAGATAATATAGTGATTAATATAATGCAATGGCATAATGAATTGAAAGCTTTTATTGCTAGGGAAAAAATTACGTATAATCTACATGACAATTTTTTTTCTTAATAAGTGGTTACCATATTTTTAATATATGCATTTAGATATATTTTGATTTATTATATATATTTTAGCTCTCCTTAAGAGTGCTGGCTGATGGGGTCGGGAGCTAAAAAAAAATTTTTTAGTTGTCTTGTTTTTTTTAATGTATATTCATATAATTTTCTTTATGGAATATACTTTGTATTACTATTAATGATTCTTTAAATAAATAAAGTTTAAAAAAATACTGATGTAAGTGCTACTGGTCGTTAGTCATTAGGGCAGGTTACTGCCCTCTTCTTGGACACCAGTATGATTGATTCCTGTTTTAAACAGGTGGGTATCACACCCTGCTGGAGTGAGATATTGAAGATATCTGTGAATGCAACACTGCCCAAGACCCAATCCTTCTTTCATCAAAATCAAGGCTGATCTGATCCTACCCTCAGCTTCACATTTCTGCCTGTTTTGTAGAATCCTTGAATTCCTTTTTTTTTGGTGGTCTCTGATTAGTTTATGGTTTTTTTTAAAATTTTTTATTTTTCACACCATAAATCATATTAGCCATGATATACACTTTTTCTTTTTCACACATATACAGTGACTTTTTCTCCCCCCCCCTCCTCCCAAGCCACCCCCCACCCCCCCCCTCATCCATTTTAGGTATACAATCTAGGTTGCATTAAACCAGTCAGACAATGTTGTCATTCAACAAAATTACACCAGAAATTCTACTGAGTCCATTCTTTTCTTTACTTCTCCTTCCATCAACTTAGGTAATGTTTGTTCCCGGTAGGTTTTCGCTATTGTATTTAATGTAAGGCTGCCATACTTGTTTGAATATTTCAATATTATTTCTTAAACTATATGTTGTTTTTTCTAATGGAATACATTTATTCATTTCTATATACCATTGTTGTATTTTCAAATTATCTTCCAATTTCCAGGTTGACATAATACATTTTTTTGCTACGGCTAGGGCTATCTTAACAAATCTTTTTTGTGCATCCTCCAAATCAATTCCAAATTCTTTGTTTTTTATGTTACTTAGGAGAAAGATCTCTGGATTCTTTGGTATATTGTTTTATTTTATTTAATATCTGATTGAGATCATCCCAAAATTTTTCTACTCTCTCACATGTCCAGATTGCATGAATTGTTGTTCCCATTTCTTTTTTACATCGAAAACATCTATCAGATACTGTTGGGTCCCATTTATTTAACTTTTGCGGTGTAATGTATAGTCTGTGTAACCAATTATATTGTATCATACGTAGCCTCGTATTTATTGTATTTCTCATCGTTCCAGAACATAATTTCTCCCATGTTTCCTTTTTTATCTTTATATTTAAATCTTGTTCCCATTTTTGTTTAGTTTTACCATTTGTTTCCTCATTCTCCTTTTCTTGCAGTTTAATATACATATTTGTTATAAATCTTTTGATTAACATTGTATCAGTAATCACATATTCAAAGTTACTTCCCTCTGGTAAAGTAAAATTGCTTCCTAATTTATCTTTCAAGTAGGATCTGTTGGTAATATGCCAGCACTGTATCTCCAGTTATATTGTACTTATCTCTCATTTGTTCAAAGGATAAGAATCTACTTCCTGAAAAACAATTTTCTATTCTTTTAATCCCTTTTTTTCCCCATTCTCTAAAGGAAAGGTTATCTATTGTAAAAGGGAGTAGCTTATTTTGCGTCAATATTAGTTTTGGTAATTGATAATTTGTTTTATTTCTTTCTACATGAATCTTCTTCCAAATATTGAGGAGATGATGTAATACTGGAGAAGTTCTATGTTGTACCAATTTTTCATCCCATTTATATAATATGTGTTCAGGTATCTTTTCCCCTATTTTATCTAATTCTAATCTCGTCCAGTCTGGTTTTTCCCTTGTTTGATAAAAATCTGATAGGTATCTTAATTGTGCGGCTCTATAATAATTTTTGAAGTTTGGCAATTGTAAGCCTCCTTGTTTATACCATTCTATTAATTTATCTAGTGCTATCCTCGGTTTCCCCCCTCTCCATAAAAATTTCCTTATTATTTTCTTTAACTCTTTGAAGAATTTTTCTGTCAGTTGTATTGGCAATGCCTGAAATAAGTATAATATCCTTGGAAAAATGTTCATTTTAATACAGTTTATCCTTCCTATCAGTGTTAGTGGTAGATCTTTCCAATGCTCTAAATTGTCCTGTAATTTTTTCATTAGTGGATTGTAATTGAGTTTATATAATTGGCCTAGATTTTTGTTTATTTGTACACCTAGGTATCTTATTGCCTGCATTTGCCATCTGAATGGAGATTCCTTCTTAAATTTTGAGAAATCCGCATTATTCATAGGCATTGCTTCACTTTTATTTACGTTTATCTTGTAACCCGACACTTCTCCATATTCCTTCAATTTCTTATATAATTCTTTTATTGATAGTTCTGGTTCTGTTAAGTACACTATAACATCATCCGCAAATAGACTGATTTTATATTCCCTGTCTTTTATTTTTATTCCTTTTATATTATTATCTATTCTTATCAATTCTGCTAGTGGTTCTATAGCTAGCGCAAACAATAAAGGTGATAGTGGGCATCCCTGCCGCGTTGACCTGCTTAAGTTAAATTGCTTTGATACATGTCAATTTACTGTCACTTTCGCTAACGGTCCCTTATATAATGCTTTAATCCAATTAATATACTTCTCCGGTAAACTGAATTTTTGCAATACTTTGAACAAATAATTCCATTCTACTCTGTCGAAGGCCTCCTCTGCGTCTAAAGCAACTGCTACTGTAGGTGCTTTATTTCCTTCTACTGCATGAATTAAGTTAATAAATTTACAAATATTGTCTGTTGTGCGTCTTTTTTTGATAAATCCAGTTTGGTCTAAATTTACCATTTTCGGTACCTGTTCTGCTAATCTGTTTGCTAATAGTTTAGCTATTATCTTATAATCTGTGTTTAGCAAAGATATTCGTCTATATGACGCTGGTGAGAGTGGATCTTTCCCTTGTTTTAGTATTACTGTAATTATTGCTGTTTTACATGAATCTGGTAAGTTTTGTGTCTCATCAATCTGGTTGATTACATCCAGGAGGGGCAGTATTAATAAGTCTTTAAATGTTTTGTAGAATTCTATTGGAAATCCATCCTCTCCTGGTGTCTTATTATTTGGTAATTTTTTATTATCTCTTGTATTTCTACTGTTCCAAATGGTTCTGTTAATTTATTTTGTTCCTCTATTTGTAGTTTTGGTAGTTCAATTTTAGTCAAAAATTCATCTATTTTCCCTTCTTTCCCTTCGTTTTCAGTTCGGTATAATTGTTCATAGAATTCTCTAAAGTTTTCCTTAATTTCTTTTGGATTATATGTAATTTGTTTGTCTTTTTTCCTTGATGCCAATACCATTTTCTTAGCTTGCTCTGTCTTAAGCTGCCATGCTAGGATTTTGTGCGTTTTTTCACCTAGTTCATAATATTTCTGTTTTGTCTTCATTATATTCTTCTCTACCTTATATGTTTGTAATGTTTCATATTTTATTTTTTTATCCGCCAATTCTCTTCTTTTAGTTGTATCTTCCTTCATTGCTAATTTTTTTTCTATGTTTACTATTTCCCTTTCCAACTGCTCTGTTTCCTGATTATAGTCCTTCTTCATCTTGGTTACATAACTTATTATTTGCCCTCTAATGAATGCTTTCATTGCGTCCCATAGTATAAACTTATCTTCCACTGATTCCGTATTTACTTCAAAATACATTTTTAATTGTTTTTCAATAAATTCTCTAAAATCCTGTCTTTTAAGTAGCATGGGGTTTAATCTCCATCTATACATTCTTGGAGGGACGTCCTCTAGCTTTACTGTCAATATTAAGGGTGAATGGTCCGATAGCATTCTCGCTTTATATTCTGTTTTTCTTACTCTATCCTGCATACTAGCTGATAACAAAAATAGGTCTATTCTTGAGTATGTTTTATGTCTAGCCGAGTAGTATGAGTATTCCTTTTCTTTTGGGTTTTGTTTCCTCCATATATTCAAAAGTTTCATTTCTTGCATTGATTTAATTATAAATTTGGTTACTTTGTTCTTCCTGTTAATTTTTTTCCCCGTTTTATCCATATCTGGATCCAAATTCAGGTTGAAATCCCCTCCTATTAGTATGTTCCCTTGCGTATTAGCTACCTTCAAAAAGATATCTTGCATAAACTTTTGATCTTCTTCGTTAGGTGAATATACATTAAGTAGATTCCAAAACTCCGAATATATCTGACATTTTATCATAACATATCTCCCTGCTGGATCTATTATTTCCTCTTCTATTTTAAATGGCACCTTTTTACTACTTAATATAGCCACTCCTCTTGCTTTTGAATTATACGATGCTGCTGTTACATGTCCTACCCAATCTCTCTTTAATTTCTTGTGCTCCAATTCAGTTAAGTGTGTTTCTTGGACAAATGCTATATCAATTTTTTCCTTTTTCAGTAAATTTAGTAGTTTCTTCCTTTTAATTTGGTTATGTATTCCATTAATATTTAAAGTCATATAGTTCAGCGTAGCCATTTTATATTTTGTTTATCTTCTCTTTCCGTTTTTCCATCATTACCTTTCCTCCTTTTCCATTTCTGTTTTCTTATTTTCAACTCTTTATAAGACAACATTCCTACAACATCCAACATTTTCCTTATTCTCCTATTTATATCTTCTTTATCCCCAATCTCCCCTTCCCCTCCTGAGTTGTCCTTTATCCCTTGTCGGACAACCACATCTCCCCTCTCCATTTGGGTTTGTGAATCCACTCGCAAGCGTCAACTGATTTTGCAGTGACCGCTATTTCCCCCCACCCAGCCCCCCCCAGAAAAGATTTCACTTTTCATATGTCACAAAGGTCACTCTTTTAATTCCCTCCTTATTCTCTCTATTCCATTACCTTCCCTTATTAATTCTTGTCTATACTATCTATATTTTCCTCTAAGTACAGATACATTCACGTATGCACATTGTCTCTATTCACTCTTATACCTCTTTACCCGCATACATATCAATCGTGATCATTTTTACTCTCATTACCCGTTCTTCATCCCTCAGTCTATTTTTGTCTTTACCCACATACATATCAATCGTGATCATTTTTACTCTCATTACCCGTCTTCATCCCTCAGTCCATTTTTGTAATTGTTCTGCAAATTTTCGTGCTTCTTCTGGATCCAAGAATAGTCTGTTTTGTTGTCCTGGAATAAATATTTTCAATACCGCTGGATGCTTTAGTATAAATTTATACCCTTTCTTCCATAAAATCGCCTTTGCTGTATTGAACTCTTTTCTCTTCTTTAGGAGTTCAAAACTTATATCTGGATAAATGAAGATTTTTTGCCCTTTATACTCCAGTGGTTTGTTGCCCTCTCTTACTTTTTCCATTGTCTTCTCCAGTACCTTTTCTCTTGTAGTATATCTTAGGAATTTTACTAAAATAGATCTTGGTTTTTGTTGTGGTTGTGGTTTAGAGGCCAATGCTCTATGTGCCCTTTCTATTTCCATTTCTTGCTGTAGTTCTGGACATCCTAGGGTCTTAGGGATCCAATCTTTTATAAACTCCCTCATATTCTTGCCTTCTTCATCTTCCTTAAGGCCCACTATCTTTATGTTATTTCTTCTGTTATAATTTTCCATTATATCTATTTTCTGAGCTTGTAGTTCTTGTGTCTCTTTAGTTCTTTTATTAGATTCCTCCAATTTCTTTTTTAAGTCTTCTACCTCCATTTCTGCTGCTACTGCCCGCTCTTCCATCTTGTCCATTTTCTTTCCCATTTCTGTTAAGGTCATATCTATTTTATTCATTTTCTCTTCTGTGTTGTTTATTCTTCTTCTTAAATCATTAAATTCCTGTGTTTGCCATTCTTTAAATGACTCCATGTATCCTCTAACAAGAGAAAGTATATCGTTTACCTTGCCTTTCCCTTCTTCTATTTCACTGTACTCTTCCTCTTCTTCTTCCTCTGGGTTGGCCATCTGTTGTTTCTTTGTTGCCCTTTTCATCTCTTCTTTCTTGTTTCCATTGTCTTCTGTGGTCTCTTCATGCTGCAGGTGTTCTGCAGCTGTCGTTGCCGGCTGTGGAGATCGACTCCCCAGCTGGTCCCCCCTCCCGTCGGTGTGTTTTTTTTCATGCGCGGTTGCGCACTTTTACTCGGCTCAGCGAGCCATTTTTGTAGTCCTATTTCTACCGACCTGAGGAAGCGGGCTTCTCTCTCCACAGCGGGCCTCTTCGGACAGGTAAGGCCTTCTCCTTCTTCCTCCGTTGTCTTCTCTTCCTCTCTTCTTACCGTTGATTTTGATTTTTCTTTTTTTGTCGCCATCTTCTTTCCACCTTTATACTCACTTTTCTTTAACTTTTATTTCTGTGCCTTTGTATTTTCTCTTGTTTTTCCCGACTTTTCTGGAGAGGGCTGGAGTTCACCGTCCGGCCACTACTCCATCATGTGACTCCTCGAATCCTTGAATTCCTTACGAATCTCAGCAGTACTGTTTTGCAGTAGTTAGTGCTACTGCTTCTTGGCTCCAGAAAATTGGATTTCATCTTGGTGCTGTCCGTGTGGATTTGGCACATTCTCCTCATGATGATGTGGGTTTCCTACTGCTGCTCCAGCTTCCTCCTCACAAAGATGTACAGGCTGGAGTAAGTGACCCGTCCCACCAACCCAGTGTAAGTGGGTGGCTAAAAGAATCAAAGGGAATCGATGGAAAGATGAGTGAGCAGGTTGGAGGTGTCCAGCATAGACTGTAACAATGGGATTACTCATAGATGCAATGGGATGGGTGGCCTCCCTTTGTGCCTTGGTGAGAAAGTAATTTATCCCCTTTGAATACTCACAATGGATCCACCTGAGATTAGAGACCCAATGACCATGTTGATCTACATTCAACTTCTGGATCCAGTTGTTTAGTACTGGTGGGGATGGGTCTGTCACTGTATTACACGGAGATTCAGGGCTGGTGGAGACAGGTTTGTCACTGTATAATATCAGGGTACAGTAACTGTGAGGACAGATCTGTCACAGTACAAAATTGTGGTATGAAATTGGTTGGGATAGGTCTGTCACAGTACAAAATTGGGATACAGTACTGGTGGGGACAGGTCTGTTACAGTGCAACATCAGGGTACAGCACTGGAGGGGAAGGTCAGAGTATAGCCCTGCAGTGTAGTATATTCAGGAGGTCTGGTAAGGTAATAGGGAATACCAAGAAAGTGGCAAACACCATGGTGAGAAGGCAGTCTGGAGCTAAAAGTGGACGTGCAGTAAAGACACAGGGTGAAGTAGCAAGTGGTCATTGAGGGAAACATGATAGAACTGATTAAGTAATGGGTGAGAGAGTAAAGGGTCAGTGAAGAAACAATAAAATGCAGCAAGGAAGGAAAACTGGAAAGTCCGCAGACTCTGTGATTGTCGTGCCACACACAATAGTGCTGGAGAAACTCAGCAGGTCAGACAGCATCCATAGGAAGCAAGGGGTATAACCAACATTTCAGGCCTGAGCCCTTCGTCTATCTATGAACAAAATGCCTCCCCTAAACTTCCCTCCTTTCACTTTGTACATGTGTCGTCTGGTGTTTGCTGATCCAAAATAGGTGCTGGCTGTCCACCCTATCTATACCTCTCATAATCTTGTAGACTTCTATTAAGTCTCCTTTCATCCTTCTATGCTTCAAAGAGAAAATTCCCAATTCTGCTAATCATACCTCATAAGACTTATTTTCCAATCCAGGCAACATCCTGGTAAATTTTCTCTTCACCCTCTCCACAGCTGCTACATCCTTCCTATAATGAGATGACCAGAATGGTACAGAGACAAGAGAGGGAAAATGGAGCAGTTGACGTTAATGCCATCAGTTTGGCGAGTACCCAGAAAGAATATTAGGTGTTGTTGATCCAATTTTGTAGATAGCTTTGGTTTGGCAGTGCATAAGGCCATAGACAGACAGTTCAATGTGGGAATGGTGTGTGGAATTGAAATGGCTGGCCACTGGAAGGTCCCTATTATGGCAGCAGATAGAGTGAAGGTGCTCAACAAATTGATCTCCCAGACTGCATCCTGTCTCTCCGATGTAGAGAAGGCCACAATGGGAGCACCGGATGCAGTAGATGATACCTGCAGATTCGCAAGTGAAATGTTGCTTCACTTGAAAGGAGTGTTCGGCGCCCCTAATGGTGGTAAGGGGGGAGGTGCAGACACAAGTGTAGTATTTCTCGTACCACCAGGCTCAGGAACAGTTGCTGTAACAAACTTAATCATAGACACATTTAAGGACTCTTACCTTGCATATTATTTATTATTGAATATTTATTTTCTATACTGCATATTTTGTTTGCAATTCCTTTTTTACATTTTTCTCTTTTGTATATGTATCTTTTCTTAAGTATAATTTAGAAATGCTGCCATGCCCGCAGGAAATAGAATCTCAGGGTTGTATGTACAGTATCATGAATAGTATGTACTATTAGACAATAAATATTGTCTATATATATATATAAATATAGACAATAAATCGGAACTTTCTTTGCAACATTTGACTGCAGAAAGGACTGCTAAACATGCATCTGTTTTCTCAATACAAATGAAAGCTTGACCATGTCTCAATCTCAGCATGTACACAGGATGCCAGAATCCCCACTCTCCTATTTATTTTTCCATATTCCTTATGACATAGCCATTTGTCCCACTGAGTCTCTGCTGGATCTCCAAGCAATTCCATTCTCACAATAATCTTCCCTGTAACTTAATCTCTCTGCATTCCTATCCAGTCCATTCAGAGTCTGCCACTAATTTATGCATTAAGGGCAATTTATTATGGCCAATTGACCCACCAGCATTCATGTCTTTAAGCTGTTGGAAGCAACTGGACCAAGCAGAGAAAACCCACATGGTCAAGACAACCCCTGAGGTCAGGATTGACTCCACATTTCTGGAGCCTTGAGGACCCCAAGCTGCATCTGCTTCCTGCTTTTCAAACACGAATGTTGGTGATTTCTGATAAGCCAATCTTTGTTGAAAACTGAGAATTTAATTTGGTGATTGGAACCAGACATGGAAAAACTTGCATTTTTACTGAATATGACATCAAGGTGTCCCAAAGCATTTGATATCCTGTTAATAGTTTTAAATGGCAATAATTATTTTGATGCTATGAACACACAAAAAATATGTATTGAGCAAATTCTCACATGATAAACATAATTATCTGTTTTCATGATGTTCATTGAAGGATAACAATTCCCTGAATACTACAGAATGACTGACTCTCCTTTGAAATGATGTCTTGGAGATGTGGTGGGGAATTGCTAATATCCAAATAATATTGTTGTGAGTGGGTATTGGAGAATGTGGATCTCATCATGTATGTAAGCCTTATTGGCTGCATGTTGATCATCCTCATTGCCTTGGTCAATAGTACTCCCATGAAATGTCCTTTTGCTTTATCTACATGTATGAAAGCAGTTTACAGGTGGGCATTGGCCTGTTGTATTCTCAGACCTACACCATTAGTTGTGGCCCAGTTATTTATCACTGAGCACAGTTTCAAATTCGGGGGCAGCAACTTGAGTGATGTTCAGTAAGATACTGCTGTTTTCCACTGTTGTTTCTCACTTTTTAGAAGATAAATAATATCAGAAGACATTTATCTTAATCACACAAGTGGAACTTTTATCAATAACACTACAACCACTGAATTTGAATCAAAACTAGATTTATTCTGATACTATTTTGTAAAATTATAAAAAAGTACTTAGATAATGGCCCTGCTATATTAATGTATGGCCAAATGGAAGATAATTGAACAGGGGCCAAAGCTCTTCTGATAAGAAAGGCCTGTAAATTACAGAGCTCATGGAAGTAACTGTTGGCAGCCTTCAAAAGATCCATGTGGAAAATTTGGATGTCAACTCACACAGAACGTTGGGCAACCAGGAAATCCAGGCCAAGGTTCCATCTCAGACATGGAGGCTTCAATATTTGATCCATTGCTATCCACTTTTATGCCCAAATTGCATGCAAGAACACTTTAAATTAGGATGAATCACACCAGTGATTATTTCTGGATGGAATCTCGTCTGTCACATAAATGGCTTACCAACTTCCATGCACTTACATCACAGCTCATCTGAAGTTTTTCCAACATTAGTTGAACACTTACTGATGTCACAAAACACATTCTGGAAGTATCCTCCCTCACTAACTCAAACGATGGCTTTTGGGCACAACCTACAAACTTTGTTTAACACTGACAATAACTGAAGGAGCATGATTCACCGAGATTATCGGTAAGACACCAATTAAAGAAACTCCAATCTGACCATGACATTTTTTCATCCAACATCTGTTAGCTTGGAAATATTTGAAAACTCATCTATGATTGTTTGCTCACTGATTGCAACTTTCATATACCTTGCACATCAGCACCACAAGCTGTGATCTCTGCCTTGCTGATCAGCATCCATCATGCAGTGACATGAAGCTACTCATGACCAGAATCTAATCAAGGCAGACGACCGTGTGCTGGGTGCCCAGACACAGTTCTATCCCCCCTTGCATTCCATACACCTAGTGATTCCCAAAGTGGGCGCTGCCACCCCCTGGGGGCAGTGGAAAGATCCAAGGGGGCAGTGAGGAGCCGGTGAAGAAAAAGGGGGCAGTGAATATTTGTTTGTTTCTTGATAGTATGCTCTGGACAGGTCACGCACCAATTCAGATCTGCAAGGGCCAAGGCTCCAAAATTTCAAATGATTTTCATGGTGTAATGTACATTTAAATTATGAGCAAATACACTGAACACCCCCTCTATTTTTGGCCCCGATGGCCTGATCCTCGCCTCGACTGCCCACCCATTCAGCACCGAATGGCTGTTCCTCCCCTGATCCTTCCCGCGACTGCCTGCCCATCCAGCACCTGATGGCTAATCCTCACCCTGGCTTCTTGCTCACTGAGCTCCCGGTGGCTGATCCTCGCCCCACCCATCGAGCTCCAGATGGCTCAATCGTGGATTCTTGCCCTGGCCGGCCGTCTATTCAACACCCGATGGCTGATCCTCACCCCGATCATTGAGCTCCCAACGACTGATCCTTGCCCCAGCCACCCGCCCATTGAGTTCCCAACGGCCCGAAGACTATATAGTTAGAGTTGAGATGTAAATTTACCCTTTCATATTGCTAAATAAATTAGTTTGCAAAAAGTTTTATTTGTGAAATACATACGCTTTTATATAGTGTTAGATTAGTTGTTTGAAATTTGTGGTAGCCCTAATACCAAGAAAGAGGTGTGTGTTCATTGTATATGTGTTGTGGGGGGGGGGGGGGTGGGGAGTGGAGGGAGCACTAGAGATGTGGCCTGAGATCCAAGGGTGCAGCAGCCCAAAAAAGTTTGGGAATTGCTGTATACACCATATCTACTGCATTCACTGCTTTGGATAAGGCTTTCTCTGTATCATTAGGACCAGAGTCCAGGTGATTGGTTTGCAGAGGCCCTGAACTGTGTCTACAATGACCAGATGTCTGAAGGGTAGTAACAGTCAGGAGGTAGGGAACCAAGGCCAGGCTCAATGCCAATGGATAAACCAAGGCGAATATTCTGATAAAGGAAAAAGGATAGCATCTAGATAGGGAGAGACCCTTCAATCAAAGGAGTGCCTTTCAGCTGACCTGAGAGGTCCTTCATCTTCCTGATTGCATTTCACAGGGGAGGAAGGGCCTCTCAGCTTAGGCCAGGGATAAAATACAATCTGGGCTCCCTTGAGTGGTGCTCCTAGTTTCCTCCCACCCTCCAAAACGTACCGGATTGGTTGGTTAATTCAATGATATTGTGCGGCATGGGTTTCAATGGCCATGATCAGTTTCTATCATTCTGTATTGTTAAAATCCAAATTTAAAAATTGACTGGTATCCTCTCCTAGGCATTCATTCCCTAGATTCCCAGCCCACAGTGACTGCTATGCTTTCCATGTGCAAAGTGCAATGCAGTTACTGGTCTAGGCTACCCTACAGTACTTCCCAAACCTGCTACCTCTGTTACCAAAGAGAACCAAGGGCAGTAGGTGCAATAGAACCTTCCAACTTGCACCACTCTTACTTCAAGATTCCTTTATTTTCATGTAATAGTACACAATGTACTATTACATGAAATTGCCTTCTGGCATAAGGCAGACAAAGAGTCACCATTAGTGTTACCTGGTGCCCCACAGTAAGAGAAAAAGAGAGTCCCTTCAGAGTAACAGAGTGTGCATGGATTCGCCTCCAGTGCTGCCACAGCCTCTGCAACAGCATTGACTCCTGTTTGATCCATTGGCAACCTGAGCTCCAGATCCAAACCTCCCACACAATCAGGAACCTTTCAGCACTTGAAGCTTTTTGGAAGCCCTTCTTTCCCTCATGACCCTCTCAAATCCTGGCTCTGATGCCAGGTCCTCATGAGCCAGTATCCAGCACCATGCAGCCTGTGTGAGTCTCCCGCAACCTGTGTGGGTACATCAGGCACTGAGCCCCTTGCTGGTCCGCTGCCATGGTCACTGTTCTATAGGGTTGTCTCCTCTCCTTCTCAATGTGGGGGGGGGGGGTGATCTCCCCATTTCTGATGCTGGTCTGCTGGTCTGCTGCTCCTCCAGACTCTGCAACCCCTTTGTGGCCACTGCTGAGCTCAGGCACCCCAACCACGGGTGCAGACCCCTTGGTTGCAGATTTTACATACAAATACTGGTCAGCTCCTTTAACAGGGTGTTCAAAGCCCATACCTATCTGATGGCATCAGGTTCAGATGGTTGAACCCTTCGGAGTACTGCTCTCCTAGGTCTGCACCAATGGCAACGTTGCCATTACAACTTGGAAATATATCACCACTCCTTCATGTGTAAATTCTGGCACTTCCTCCAAACAGCACCTTCAACAGAAGGACCGTACAGTTCAAGAACACAGTTCAGCACCAGCTTCTTCAGGGCAATTTGGGATAGCCAATAATTTGGGATAGCCAATAATTTGAGATAGCCAATAATTTGAGATAGCCAATAATTTGAGATAGCCAATAATTTGGGATGGCCTTGTGATCTCCAATACAAGGACAAAAGCAGCATGTGCAGGGTTCCCTTTAGTGACTCAACTTCCTGACTTGGAAATATATGACTGTTTCTTCAGAATCACTGCATGTAAATCGTAGACCTCCCATGCCAGAGCAACAATAGCTACTCCAGGTAACTCAAGGACAATTAGGGATGGGCAGAAAAATTACATCATCATCACCTTCCAGCAAAATAATTAAAACATTCCAAAAAGCAGATTTTCAGGTTATTATCTCTGTACCTGAGGGAGCTTGTTGTAAGTAAAATGGCTGATGTGCCTTTTACATTCAATAGTCACCACACTTCAAGTACTTCATTAGCTTTAAAGAGCTTTGAGATGTCCTGAGGTCATAAAGGCATTGGATAAATCCAAGTCTTTCTTTTCTTTACTGGCATTAATGGAATAATTCATTGTAACAAATAGGGTAATTAAGCTAATAGTAAAAAGATGCAAAGTCAGCATGATAAATACAAGGGTTAAGGCATCTACTGATGGAAGCTGGGGACAAATACAATCTTGTTAATATGATGCAATTCTCTTGAGAAAATTGTCACAAACAAAACCAGTTATAACAAACCTCCTGGAAACACAAAAACTCAATCACTTAAGTATCTCATTCTTAACTGTTCCATGTTGTTGAAAGAGATTCGTTAGCATTCGCAGATGTTATGAATATTCTAAAGCAGTTGCCAAGAAATTGCTGGGAGTTTTTAGATGTCAAGCACATAAAGCAGAAACACACCTGCCTAATTAATGGCTCTGTGAGGTAATCACTGTAACTGTTGATTTAAAATCAGATGTGTTTGTTGAGAGTGAATGAACAACTATTTCATTTCTCTTTGACTTGCAATTAAGACTATTTGTGAGTTTCTCGACTTGCTATGATAGCAGATTTGAAAAACGAATGCTGAATGCTCCAAAGAAAATTACTTGGACCTTGTATCTATCAATAGCATTGAAGGCTTTTGAGATGCATTAATATCGAGATCTAGGGCTGTAATTAGCATTCAATATTTAAATCAATAGTTATGCATTTTGAAATAATGTACAAATATAAACTGCAAAAGAAGGAAAGATTAATTTAGCGTGATGTGTACCTGCATTTGTTTTCTATAGGGAACATACGATTTTGAAAAATTCTATTGATCTTATTTTATTTTCTGGTCAATGCTGGCACTCTGGGATGTTAATGAAACCTCGTGCCTGAAGATTTACCAAATAAAAATGCCTATGAACCAGGAACTGGGTTATAATGACAAGAAATCATTATCTTGAAAAGCAAAGAATCTAACTACATTCTCTTGATGTTCAATGTCAAGATAATAAACACAGATATGTCCATCACAGGCGCTGACTTCCAATCCATTGCAGGCAACTACTTGAGGTGCTGCCTCAAGAAGGTGGCCAAGATCATAAAGGGCCCCAACTCCTGAGTCACAACCTTTTCTCACTGCTAACTTGGGGCTTCAGTCTAAATTCAGGAATCCTCCAATACAGTACATAAAAATGTTGGAGAAACTCAAGCAATGTCCATGGAAAGCAAGAGGAAGTTGATATTTTAGGCCTGTGCCATTCTTCTTGACCTGCTGAGTTTCTCCAGCACTTCTGTGTACTGCACAGAAGCATCTGCAGACTTCTTGTTTACTTTAATTCTCCTATTATTCGGATTACCTTCAGCTACACCTCACCACCACTGTTAGGGATGAGTCTTAAATGTTGCCCTTCTCAAAGACACTGACATTACATAAATAATTAAAATGTTTACAAAGATTAGATTTTTGCCACTGGCACCAGTAAAGTTTGAATTTCGATACCACCTTCCTTGATCTCAGGATCTTCCAAAATTCTAACACAGGTAGTCCCCGACTTACATCTGTAATTGGGACCAAAGGATTGGTCGTATCTTGAAATGGACGCAAGTCAGAATTTTGCCCACACGCATGGAGTACCTAAGTCTTAAAGCAAACTTCTTAATCAAATCTTTTTTCATTGAAGATTTGACAATATCAACTTAAAGCTCACTGAATTTGTTGATCAATCTTGGCAAATTTTTCCACATTCTGGTCCTTACTTTCCTTGTTAGTCAGTGATGTGGGGTCCAGGGTCCATAGGCTGGGCACAGCCATCTTGATTCCTTTGTATGTGTGCAAGTCTTTGGTTGCCGCAGATGCAAGTCTTCAGTTGCTGCATACATGGTGAGTTTGCATATTGGAGTTCAGTTGGCATATGTGCAAGAGTTAAGCACCCTAACGATATTGAATTCGCACCTTTAACTCTCACGCCTGGACCAACCAAACTACAATTCGCAAACCCACCTTGCATGTACCAACCGAAGGCTCGTGCCTGCGCATATGAATTAAGATGGCCACGCCAAGCCTACTGGGCCCCGGGATGCCAATTAACAAGGTAAGTATGCACATTTTGGCTCTTACGTGCCCTGTATTCCTGTTATAGCTTGTCAAATACAACATAAACTGTGTAAATTTTATATTTCTCCTTTATATTTAAAAACAATTTCAGTCATATGTGCGGATGGTCATAAGTTGCATAGGTCGCAAGTCAGGGAGTACCTGTCATATGAATAGGAATGTAGTGCATGTGTTAACAAGTTTGCACAAAAAATACCCCATTTATATCCATCAAGTAACTTATAGATGTTTAGTTTTGCCTTGGAAAATCACAATTTTAGATAATGGACAATGATTTTCAATGAAACTATCAAAGTGATGAGCCTAATTGAGTTTTTTGAGGAGGTAATAAAAGAAATTGATGGGGGTAGGGCAGTAGATGTGGTCTACATTAATTTTAGCAAGGCATTTGACAAGATCTCGAATGAGAGACTCATCCAGAACGAGAAGAAGCTCAAGATTCTTCAAGTATGAGTCGGCCAGAAGGCCTACCTGACCATACTAAACTGTGCAACCTACAACGACACCGACATGGTGGCTGAGCTGTGGGTGCTCTATAAACCTAAGGTGAATTTGGTTTACTTCCATTACCTGCTGGCGTCCCGGAAAAAAATAGCCTGGTGAGTCTGCCGAAGATTTCGTCTGGTCCTTGGTCACACTGGGAAAAGACTGTTTGGGGGATCTCACAGGCCCGGGCACAATATCACTGAACCAGAGTGTGGAAGAGCTGATCAGAGATGCCTGTGTGTCGGGGTTGAGGTTGGACTACATCCGGCAAAGACTCCTCGAGGAGGACCCGTTCCCTCTTATAAAGGCTATTAAAAGTGGTCAGAACTCTGGACTCGGCTCAGCACCCGGCAGTGTCGATCACGGGCAGAAGTAGGCTAACCATGTACGTTCCACCACGAGGGCCAGTGGCCTGGGACTCAGCGTCGGGCATCAGCGACCTGACTGCAGCTGCACTCATACTGACCGCATCGTCGAGGTGCAACTTTTGCGGGCAGGGCAGGCATGCGAGGTGCCACTGCCCCACGAAAGGAGCGACGTGCTTGGGCTGTGGTAAGAGGTTCCGATCGCAGCCAGCGAACAGTGCAGTGTGCATTCCTGAAGAGCTTCCAGCGCTGACCGTATGCACAGTGAGGGGAGTGCCATCTTACTGCCACCGCTCCCAGCCTCGGTACCTCGGCCTACTGAGCTAGTGATGTCACTTCTGGCCACCTCGACTCCACTTCCGGCAGCTTCTTCATCCGATGATACATGGTCAACATGGAGGTCGCCATTTTGGGCAGGCCTCCCCACCGACGACGATGATGAAGAAACACCACTCTTCGCTTCAGTGACACTAAATCAAGCCAGTCCTCACCTGATCTCGAACTCAATGATACAGATCAAGGTGAATGGACATAAAATTAACTGTCTTTTTGATAGCGGCAGTACGGAAAGCTTCGTACACCCTGATGTGGTTCAGAGACTCTCCCTCCAGGACCGACCCATTGGTTTCAATGGCGGCCAGGGACCAACAGACGAATATTCGGGGATATTGTGTAGCATCGCTGATGGTGGGGGGTGGGGGGGAATGTAAAAACAACTTCGTTCTGCTAGTCATGCCCTGCCTCTGCACGCCAATCCTCCTAGGCCTTGTCTTTCAGAGTCAGTTTAGGAGTGTGATGATGGCGTTCGGAGGCCCCCAACCACCATTGACCATTTGCAGCCATCAGCGTTCGAGTGACCATCCCCGACCAAATGGCTGGCCTTTGTTTCTGTCCTGTGGCCCCAACACCCAATCCCCGGCACCATCCAGTGGTTCCGGCACTTGCTCCTCGGCTACGACCTGTGGCCTCACCACCTTAAGGGTGCTCCCTCCGTCACTGTTCGCGAACCTCACCCCTGATTGTAAACCTATCACCACCAAGAGTCAGCGCTATAGTTCGGAGGATATGCAATTTATCCAGGCTGAGGTTCAGCGACTCCTGGCGGAGTGGATCATAGCCCCTAGCACCAGTCCCTGGAGAGCACAGGTCCTTGTGGTCAGAGGGGCAGGCAAGCCCCGGATGGTAATTGACTATCGTCAAACCATCAACTGCTTCACCCAGCTGGATGCATACCCGCTCCTCCATATAGCCGACTTGGTCGCCAAATTTAGAATTTTTTCGACTACTGACCTCAAGTCGGCTTACCACCAATTTCCCCTCCATCTGAACAATCAAATCTATACAGGATTTGAAGCCGATGGGAAACTTTTCCACTTCCTATGGGTACCCTTTGGCGTTGCTAACGGTGTTTCTGCTTTCCAGAGAGTAATGGACAGGATGGTGGAGGAACAAGGGCTGACGGAAATGTTCCCCTACCTTGACAATGTCAACATCTGCAGCCATGATCAGCAGGACAACGACGCAAACCTCGCCAAATTCTTGCATACGGCCAAGTTACTTAGCTTGATGTACAACAAGGATAAGTGCATGTTCAACAAGGAGCACCTGGCCCTTCTTGGATGCGTCGTGGCACATGGTGTCATTGCTCCCGACCCTGACCGTATGCGACCACTTCTATAACTCCCTGTCCCGAGCACCCTGAAGGTGTTGAAATGACACCTAATGCTGTTCTCATACTATGCGCAGTGGGTGCCCAACTACACCGATAAGGCCCATCCTCTAATTTGGTCAGCCACGTTTCCACTATCAGTGGAGGCTCAAGCTGCTTTTAATCAGATCCGTGGAGACATCGCTAAGGCCACGATGCATCCTGTGGATGAGTCTATCCCCTTCCAGGTGGTAAGTGATCCCTCCGACTTCGTGTTGGCCACCACATTAAACCAAGCAGACAGGCCGGTAGCAATTTTTTCCCATACCCATCACGGCCCTGAACTCCGGCACGCTTCCATCGAGAAGGAGGTGCAGGCGATTGTTGAGGCCGTGAGCCACTGGCGGCACTACCTAGCCAGTAAGAGATTTACCCTGTTGACTGATCAGAGGGCAGTGGCCTTTATGTTCATCACCAAACAATGGGGTATAATCAAGAATGACAAGATTCTGAGGTGGAGGATTGAGTTATCCACCTACAATTATGACATCTTGTACTGGCCGGGTAAGCTCAATGATCCCCAGGATGAGTCACAAGGCTCTATCACTTTATTAGGTCAAAGAACTTCCCCGACTCTGTCAAGGATGTCCGGTCCACGACCAGACGCTGCCAAATCTGCACTGAGTGTAAGCCTCAGTTCTACCGGCTAGAGAAGGCACACCACATCAAGGCCACCTGCCCTTTCGAACGACTCAGTGTCAATTTCAAGGGCCCCCTCCCTACCACAAATAGAAATGCCTACTTCCTGAGAGTGGTGGCCGAATTTTCCAGGTTCCCCTTTGCAATTCCCTGCCCGGATATGACCACGGCATCAAGGCCCTGAGCAGTATCTTCACTCTGTTCGGGTATCCCGACTATATTCATAGTGACTGGGGGACCTCGTTCATGAATGAGGAGCTGTGTCAGTACTTCCTGACCAGAGGCATAGCCACCAGCAAGACCACCAGCTATAACCCTAGAGGCAATGGCCAGGTGGAAAAAGAGAATGGCACCATCTGGAAGGCAGTGCTCCTGGCCCTCAGGACCAAAGATTTACCAATGTCCCGCTGGCAGGACATTTTGCCAGAAGCCTTCCATGCTATCCGATCATTACTCTGCACCATGACTAACACCACCCCGCATGAACGCCTCTGTGCTTTCCCAGGAGGTCGGTGAATGGTTCTTCCATCATTCCCTGACTGACATCCCCAGGGCCGGTTCTCCTTCAGAAGCACATCAGAGGTCTTAAGATGGATCCACTGGTTGAAGCGGTACCTTATTCATGCCAATCCCCAGCATGCATTTGTGAGGTATCCAGACGGCCACATGGACACAGTGCCCTTATGAGACCTGGCAAGGGCCGGAGACCCCGAGAATGCCTTGCTGGCTGGTGACCACGCTGTGGACCCAATGGTGCCACACTCAAGCACAGCCCTGGAGTTAGAGCTGCCCAACCTGCAGCCGGACGTCCAGGCTCATACCCCTCCTGCAGCTGCGGAGGACCCCCCAGCACTTCAGGAGTCCACTGCCAGCACTCCAACCCCCACAGTCCCATCTGCCCCCTCTTCGGAGGAGTGCCGTACTGAAACGCCGGCTCCCCAGTGGTCTAACAGACAGAGGAGGCTGCCTGTGTGACTCAACCTCTAGTCGGTGGGAGGTGGGGGGGGAGGTGTCCGCTTTTCCAGCCAGTTGTTCTTAATTGTTAATTATTATTGTTCTGTTGTTGTATTACCTCTGGGATTTGTTATTACCGCTGGGTTCTTTTTTAAAAAAAGGGGGGCGGTGAATGTGTGAATATGGCTGTATGTACTGGCTGGCCCGCCCTCCGGGTGTCTCCCTGCCTTAGCTCCTCCCTTAATCCTTCCCATGTGACCCATGGCCATAAAGGTCGAGTCCATTTTCCTAGCCTAGACCCGGGACAGCAGTCTCTTGCTTAATAAAGCCTATCGTTCCCTCAGTCTTCTGTCTGCTACCGATAGTGCCCAACATAGGAAGAAAGCAGAAAGTAGTAGTGGAATAACTCTCTTGTATTCTTCCTGGAGGTTGGTGACTAGTGGAGTGCCGCAAGGATCTGTTCTGGGACCCCTGCTCTTTGTGATTTTTATAAATGACCTAGATGAAGAGGAAGAAGGATGGGTAAGTAAGCTTGCAGAAGACACAAAGGTTGGAGGAGCTGAAGTGTGTTGAAGGTTACAAGAGGATATAGACAGGATGCAGAGTTGGGCAGAAAAGTGGCAGATGGATTTCAATCCAGATAAGTGTGAGGTGATGCATTTTGGACGGACAAACCAGAAGGCTGAGTACAGGGTTAATGGTTTGATACTTAGAAATGGAAGAACAGAGGGACTTTGAGGTGCAAATCCACACATTCCATCAAGGTCACCGCACAGGTTGATAGGATAGTTAAGAAGGCTTATAGGATGCTGGGATTCATTAATGGGGGATTGAATTCAGGAGTAGAGAGGTCATGTTACAACTCTACAAATCTTTGGTAAGACTAACACTGAGAGAATTATGTTCAGTTCTGGTCACCTCATTATAGGAAGGATGTGGAAACTATGGAGAGGTATAGAGGAGGTTTACCAGGATTTTGACTGGATTAGGAAACAAGTCTCATGAGTCAAGGTTAGCAGAACTAGGTCTTTTCACTAGAAGGATAAAAGGAGACTTGATAGCGGTCTACAAGATTATGAGAGGTGGACACCCAGCACCTGTTTCAAACACCAGAGGACATATGTACAAAATTAAGGGGGGAAATTTAGTGAAGACATTGGGGATACAGTTTGTTTTTTTTTTTTTTTTTTTTTTTTTTTTTCACAGAGTTGTGGGTGGCTGGAATGCCTTGCCAGGGATGGAAACTGAAACACTGGGGGAATTTAAGAGACTTTTAGACAGACACATGGATGAAAGAAAAATAGGCGGGTACAGGGTAGAGAGGGTTTAGAACTTTTTTTAAGGAAGGGATACATGGGTCAGCACAACATTGAGGCCTGAAGGGCTTGTACTGTGCTGCATTGTTCTATGTTCTTCTTTTCTACCTACAACCTCAATGTAATTGCATCCTCAAACATTAACAAGTATCATACAATTCAGTTCATCTTCATTCTGCTCACCCCCAACTAGACATCTTAAAATATTTGCTTGCAACTATCCTCCCTCCTGCTAGTTGAAGAGTTACAGCCTTCTAGGTTTCCCAATTCAAAAAAGGAAAATGAGGTACATATTTTTCTTTGATTTTGAGGTATCTGAGCAAAACATTCCGAGAGAAAATTCATGCTTTGCAACATGGAGGGTAAGAGAAACTATACCATCATGGTTATAAAAACAGAAAACAAATGATAAACATGTCAAACCACATCTGTGAAGAAAGAAACAGAATTAACATTTCAAGTTGATGACTTTCATTGGAAAGATTCCAGCAAGTTGCATACCGTTGCTTTTTTATGCTGCTGAGATATGAATCCATTGAATCTGAGTGTTAAATGAAAAAATATTTTTGGGAGTTAACTATAATGAAAAATTCCAAGACTTTATTGGTCCCTGGCATCTACGATTTTAGTGATTTATTGTATCATCTTCTCTGATGAAACATCATCGATCTAAAGCATGAGTTTTCTTCCTTGCTTCACAGATATTTTTTGACCACTGAATATTTCCTGCATTTGCTGTTTTCTTGTGCAACTAATTACTGTATTCTCTCTTTTTTCTCAGCTATGTGATGCTTTGTTTTATTGTGGATTAGTCTAATATTCAATTGCACAGAACTGGTTCTTGTGGTTAAACAAAGAACTTCCATGACCCCACAAACTATGGTAGCTACGTTTTTACTCCCATCTGCAATTCCTCAAGATTTCAATACTCTGGTATGCAAGCACAATACAGATTCCAAGTCAGCTCTGCACATCATTTTGACAAGGTATACAGAACAGAGATCTTTGCTTTTACACTGATGCAAGAACCAAGCCATGAAAGACCCCAACAATGAAGACGCTGTTTACATCCGGTACCGCACGGATGGCAGTCTCTTCAATCTGAGGCGCCTGCAAGCTCACACCAAGACACAAGAAAAACTTGTCCGTGAACTACTCTTTGCAGACGATGCCGCTTTAATTGCCCATTCAGAGCCAGCTCTTCAGCGCTTGACATCCTGCTTTGCGGAAACTGCCAAAAAGTTTGGCCTGGAAGTCAGCCTGAAGAAAACTGAGGTCCTCCATCAGCCAGCTCCCCACCATGACTACCAGCCCCCCCACATCTCCATCGGGCACACAAAACTCAAAACGGTCAACCAGTTTACCTATCTCGGCTGCACCATTTCATCAGATGCAAGGATCGACAATGAGATAGACAACAGACTCGCCAAGGCAAATAGTGCTTTTGGAAGACTACACAAAAGAGTCTGGAAAAACAACCAACTGAAAAACCTCACAAAGATAAGCGTATACAGAGCCGTTGTCATACCCACACTCCTGTTCGGCTCCGAATCATGGGTCCTCTATCGGCATCACCTACAGCTCCTAGAACGCTTCCACCAGCGTTGTCTCCGCTCCATCCTCAACATCCATTGGAGCGCTTTCATCCCTAATGTCGAAGTACTCGAGATGGCAGAGGTCGACAGCATCGAGTCCACGCTGCTGAAGATCCAGCTGCGCTGGATGGGTCACGTCTCCAGAATGGAGGACCATCGCCTTCCCAAGATCGTGTTATATAGCGAGCTCTCCACTGGCCACCGTGACAGAGGTGCACCAAAGAAAAGGTACAAGGACTGCCTAAAGAAATCTCTTGGTGCCTGCCAAATTGACCACCGCCAGTGGGCTGATATCGCCTCAAACCGTGCATCTTGGCGCCTCACAGTTTGGCGGGCAGCAACCTCCTTTGAAGAAGACCGCAGAGCCCACCTCACTGACAAAAGGCAAAGGAGGAAAAACCCAACACCCAACCCCAACCAACCAATTTTCCCCTGCAGCCGCTGCAACCGTGCCTGCCTGTCCCGCATCGGACTTGTCAGCCACAAACGAGCCTACAGCTGACGTGGACTTTTACCCCCTCCATAAATCTTCGTCCGCGAAGCCAAGCCAAAGAGAAAGAGAGACAGAACAGAGATCTTTGCTTTTACACTGATGCAAGAACTCTAACTAAGCTATTTGAGAGAATCAAACCAACAGTCAATTGCATGTGCTTGGCTATTGAAGATAAGCTCAATCAGTGTAGATCGGACTTTAAATGCGGGGATTCCTTTGATACATAAGGCTTAATGCTTTTAGTTCTTTTATAAGAGACAATACAAAATAGCAGTTTTGTGGCTCTTTGCATGCCCAACTATTCTTTTTGACAGCTTTAATTGACCAATGATCTTTCAGTTTGATAATTCTTTCACCCAGCCACATTTAGCTGATTAACATGGTGCCAATGGTGAGCAGATGTTGGCTATAATCACAAACCACTAAAACATTTTCGATGCAATTGATTTAACATATTCTACCTAAGCTTCTTTCCTCATTCACACATACTTAAGCACTTCCATGTCATTAGGAATTAGCTTTTTTTTGTCACACCACCTGGTTCTTTTGTGATGGTATAGAAACATGAAATGCAATATAATTGTAGATGTTTTAAAGCAGAAGGGGATGATACTTTCTCTGATAAGTACTCAATTATTATTATTTAATCTGCTAAATTCCTGTTATGCCATGCCAAGCTTATGTTTTTGATTTGCATTCTGTCAATTCTGGTTTACCAGTCGTTTTGTTAATTTTCAGTTGTGACTCAGTTCATGCCTTGGAGTCAGAATGTTGGTTGGATCCTACTCCAGAAATCGAGGCTTCAAATGAGCGCTGCACAGTTGAAAGTGTGGTATCTCAGATGAGCTGCTAAACCGAGCAACTACCTGGTCTCTGAAGTGCTTGTGAAAGGTCCCTTGATGCTACTTGGAAGAAAACCAAGAGAATTACCTTTGTAGACTCAGCCAATATTTGTATCTAATTTAATATATTATCAAGTATGAATAATAATGATATCAGTATGTACACCAACAGCTACATTACAGGTTTATTGTCATGTGCACTGAGGCTGTGAGAAACTTTAAATTTTTTTTACACAGCCACTTTGTTCTGGGATATTATCCCCATTTTTCCAGAATGTGTGCTGTGTAAAAAGTACAGAACTGGAATGGGGGTGCCATTCCACTCCTGCCCTTTTACACCAAGACCCCTAGTAATTTTCCTAGATCGTGTGCAGTGTAAAGTGCACTGCAGGCATTCCAGGACCAATTCAGGTCAAGATGTGTATTGTGTACCATCATTTTCGTAGTATATTGTGTATTGTAATTTTTTTTAGTGCTGCCTGCTCTCTCCCATGGCCTGCTGCTGTGGGCCGCTAAGACTAACTCTAACCCTAGCCTGAAACCCCATACCTAACCCTAACCAGAATCCCAACCATTGCCATAATCCTACCCCTATCCCAAATGTAACCCTAAGGTGCAAATATAAGATAATGAAGATAATGAACTTACCCCAGGACATATCAAATTGCACAAGTAGTGGAAAGGAAATAAAGCACTGATCCCACTAAGAGCTAGAAACACGCACAGAGTAATGAAAGCATAGCCAACTAAAAGTGGCAGTTTATAGTGACACAGAACCTCTGAGGGAGGAGACCAGTGAACACAAAAGGGATGATTATCCTGATGCCTGCTTATTGACTACCTGAACCCTAACCTTAGATATGTCAATAGGCCTACCAGATTGTGAACAAGCTGGCCTGTGGGTTTGTCCTTAGTTTGAATAGTCTGAACCCCACCGCTCCTCCACCAACAGCTCGCCAACAGCCTTCGATGATATGTAACAGTGATTAGTAAGGGATTACTTAAGGTGGTATGTGAGTGGAAAGATAAAGTTTGAAGTCCACTTCTTTCAATCAATACTTGCAGCAGATTTTCCTAAGCTCTTGGCCTGAAGTGTCAACTTCTGCCTTTTGTTCTTACAGATGTTGCTTCATCCACATTATTCCATCATCTTGTTGTTTTGACCCAGATTCCAACATCAGGAGTCTCTTGCATTCTTAGTACTGAGTAATACACTTGCTTACTAAACCACCTGGGAGTACTCACCAGCTATCATTTAAGCAAAACTAAATGGACAGAGAAATGCCCCAAGTACATTTTGTTGTTCAAACTTATTGGCAGATTTGCCCATTTCATTGGTGATTTTCAATGTTTTCCTGCTGTCCTCTGTTCAAAAGAGGAGCAGGGTGTCCAACCCATTTCACTTCAAGAGAAAGAGCAAGCAGCCCATCAATAAATCAGATGGACGGCTGCTTAACAGGAACACAAACCTTCAAGCCTCATCCCAAAGTGATGAGCACAATTGAGCTGAAATTCCAGGTGACTTTGCAATACCCAAGGTGTTGTCCATTCCAATAAAAGAGTAAATTGGGCTGTTCCCACCTTCAATGCATGGACATACAAGAAGATCAATCCCAACAGCAGCATTTGTCTTAACATATATTGATGTCAGCATTTGACACTCTGCCTCCAAAGTTCCTTCCATTGACTTCAGCAGGATAAATGTCAGAGACAGAGGGAAACTTGCCATTGCTGGGTTTCCAGGCAAGCTCATGCTACTAATCTGAAGAAGAGTTAGATGCAGGAAAAAAATATGTGAGGCTCATGAATATTCTTTCTCCCAGTTCCTCTCACCCCAAATCTTTGCATTGCTCAATAATTTGGGGAATAGTGATGAGTGGGAAGACAATTTAGGATTGATTTTTAAAATAGTCCCATGAACAACTCTTGGAGAAAAATCACAGAAGAATTCAAATAGAAGTTGATGGTCTTCCTGTCTGAATACCAATCAACTTCCACCAATTGGCATGAGGCCAAGGCAATGTATTTACACTGTTCTAACACTAAACGAGCCAATACCTGCCATCTCAGTTGGATGTGATTAAGGGATCACCCTGCCTAGAAACATACATTTGTCACTGATTTGCCGTCCTCCTTTTGCATGCAACACCCTCCTGTGCTGCATCTTTGCAATGTGAACAGAGGTTTCATAAGCTGAAAGGGTGACTCATGAAACAACGTAGCCTTTTTTCCCAATTAAATTAACCCACGCTCACTATAAATTGCATCTTTCCCACGGCCACTATAAATTGTGCGTGTTCTTTCAATGCCGCTATTATATTCCCACACTCGCTATAACTTCCTATCCTCGCTATAAATTGCCGGTGTGTCTTTTCCACGGCCGCTATAAATTGTGAGCATTCCTTCAATGCTGCTATCATAGTCCCACATCCGCTATAAATTGCCGGTTCAACTTTCCCACACCCACTATTAATTGTGCACATTCTTTCAATATGTAAAAATATTCTCGTATAGTGCGCACATGCATATAATGTGCCTGGTTTGTAAAATACACGTATAATGTGCACATTATATGCATAAAAATATGGTATGTCAAAGGCAAAATCTATTTTCGAATTCAGTGTGCACATACAAATAATCATAATGAACTATTTCACAAAATGTCCCAATGGTGCATACAGAGTTTCAGAAAGATAGAGTACAGATATTTTGTGTTGAAAGGTCTCTGGGAAAGAAACTGAAACTTACTTTGTATTTTTTTATATCGGGAACTATTTTACACTTATCCTGAGCTTGTGAGCAAAGTAGAAATTCTATTGGTAAAACTCTTGTACTCTTGTCATTCAGAAAGCTATGGGCGCAATTAAGGTGAGTATTACATGAAGGCTGGCACTCAGTAGAGGGATGTTCAATTGGAAATTCTAGTTTTCAGATAGAACTGGTGCTTTCCCTGACATCTGAGGTGCATGTAGAAAATCCCTTGGAATGATGGATTTCTCATGGACTTGGTCAATCTCCTGAATTTTACCCAGGTCAGCCAAGGCTGAAAATAGCTTTCTGTACAAATTGGCTGCTGCATTTTCTTCATTACAACATGACTATATTGTACAAGTACACCAGAACACAGTGGGACACCTTGATGTTGTGCAGACTGCTCTATGCACCACTGAACTCTGACAGGTTATTCCAAATCTGACTTTTCTTTAAGCTGAAAGACCTCACTCGTCATATTGATTGATCATTTTTTTCCATAGGTACTGCCAGGCCAGTCAAGTCCCTCTATACTTTAAGCTTGATCCTTTTCTAGCAAAGAATGAGTGGAGTATATGCAGGGGCAGAAACCTAGTAATTCCTTCCCCCCATCCCAACAAACCTATTCCAGGGGCGCAGAGGCTTGGCCATCATGATACTATGTAGTTCAGATGCAGGTGGGGAAGCACACTTCCCAACAGACACTTCATGGGTAATTATCATCAATATATGGCACACACCTGTTCAGCTCCGAATCATAGGTCCTCTACCGGCATCACCTACGGCTCCTAGAACACTTCCACCAGCGTTGTCTCCGCTCCATCCTCAACATTCATTGGAGCGACTTCATCCCTAACATCGAAGTACTCGAGATGGCAGAGGCCGACAGCATCGAATTCACGCTGCTGAAGATCCAACTGTGCTGGGTAGGTCACGTCTCCAGAATGGAGGACCATCACCTTCCCAAGATCGTGTTATATGGCGAGTTCTCCACTGGCCACCGTGACAGAGGTGCACCAAAGAAAAGGTACAAGGACTGCCTAAAGAAATCTCTTGGTGCCTGCCACATTGACCACCGCCAGTGGGCTGATATCGCCTCAAACCGTGCATCTTGGCGCCTCACAGTTCGGCGGGCAGCAACCTCCTTTCAAGAAGACCGCAGAGCCCACCTCACTGACAAAAGACAAAGGAGGAAAAACCCAACACCCAACCCCAACCAACCAATTTTCCCCTGCAACCGCTGCAACCGTGTCTGCCTGTCCCGCATCGGACTTGTCAGCCACAAACGAGCCTGCAGCTGACGTGGACATTTACCCCCTCCATAAATCTTCGTCCGCAGAGCCAAGCCAAAGATGGCAACTAGCTTTATCTAATGTGCCTCCAACATTTTATGGAAACTGCTAAATGGAGTGTAACCTGGAACATGACATCCACAAAGTCTGCTTCTGAACTATCTCAAGGAAGAATTAGTCTGCCTCCTATTCACCATGGTCATCATCCTTTATCCACAGCAAAAAAAAACAAATTGCTGGAGGAATTCAGTGGGTCCAGCAGCATCTGTGGGGTAAAGGATTGTCAACATTTCCTGTACCAGGACTGAGAGTGGAGAGGGAAGGTAGTGGGTATAAAGAGGTAATGGGAAAAGGTGAGAGAGAAGTCCAAGAAAAGGTGAGGGATGATGGGCAGATGAAGCTGTGTGTGTGTGAGACAGATGGAGTTGGGAGACAGAGGCTGGTGGGTGATATGTGTAAGAAAGCAGACAAAGAAAAAGAAAGGGCAGATGGAGCCAAGTATGAGAGGGGAGGGTGAAGGTGGAGACAGGTATTGGAGGGTGATAATCGAGTACACAAAGAGTACCACTTTTGGAATCTATTAAGTAAGATAGGTGATAGTGGGAACTATGCAGGGAGAGTAGGAGAGGGATGAAACCAGAAAGAGGAGAAGAACTGGCTGAGGAATCTGGATCTCAAGCTCACAGCCTTAAATTATGTGAGGGACTATTTGAAACTGAATTGATGAGGAATATCCACACCATCTTCCCATTGGTCCCAAACATTTCTTTTTATATTCCCTATTTTCACCCTTCATCCTGACTTTCCCTCCTACTCCATCTTTATATCCTTACCACGCCACTCCTTCTTCCCATCACTTTCTCTACCCTCAGCTGTTCAACCCTACTCCTCATTGCCAAGTGAATTATCTACCTGATTTGGTCCCATTTGCCTACATTTGACCCAAATCCCTCCAAAACAACCCTATCTATGTCACTGTCTGAATGTCTTTCAAATATTATAAAAGCATCTGCCTCTACCACTTCCTGCCTCTCTGTATACCTAAACTCTGCATATATATCTAATCTTTTCAGATTAATAAAAACCTTCCTAAAGCTGAGTGACCAGAACCCCAAGTGGAGTTTCAGCAATCAAACACCTAAGAGTGGGGCGGGTGTGTACTTAGTGCCCTAACTGTGCCAAATATCTTCTTGTCTACCCTATCTACCTGTGTTGCTTTTTTCAGTGAACTGTGCACTTGTACCTCTAGGTCTTTTAGGTCTACAATTCTCTCTAGGGCCTTATTGTTTACTGTGTAAGTCCTACCCTGGTTTAATATATACTAAAATGCAACACCTCACATTTATTTGTGCTATATTCTATCTGCCATTCCCTGGCCCACTTCCTTCGATGATCTAGATCCTGCTGTAATCTTAGATAACGTTCTACACTTTCCATTACACCAGCAATTTTGCTGTCATCTGCAAACATTTTAATGACATTGCCTTCCAACAGTAAAAATGGACCACAATCAAAAGTGGATGAAACATCAATCCTTGCTTCATAGGCTTCCATCATAACCCATCATCTCCACCTTCTCAATCCTACCATCAACCAAATTCTGTATTCAATTGACCATATTAGCTAGGTTTTCATGTGATCCAATCTTCCAGTACAGTCTACTTAGCAGAACCCGGACAAAGGCTCTGCTGAAGTCTGCGTAGACAATGTCCACTACCCTGGCCTTGAAAATCTTCTTGGTCACCTTTTCAAAAAACTCAAACCTGCGAGACACAATTTTCTACACACAAAAGCCATGATGACTAATTTGTTCTTACCTCTACCCATCCTGACTCCCATCTCCACCACACTCCTTTCTCCACCCCTCTGTTCTCCAATAGGTAAGCTGGACCCACAGGGAGTTGAGAAGTGACCACTTAGCCAGCCTCCATCCTGAACTCTTCTAAAAACTCTAATGCCCTTTTCCTAATTTTCTCAATTCTCATCACTGCAACTGAATCTCTTCATGGCCTTGCCCTTCCTTCAGCTTCCAAGACTGCAATTCTCCAAGATCTCTGTATTCCACCAGTTCTGGATTTTTGCCCATCTCTGGTTTCTGATACCATTCCAGCACCAGCTTTCTGGTTCTCCCTCTTCCTTTAACACACTTCTCTGATCAAATCTTTGGTTTGTAGTTTGAGTTTTTTCATATGGTTTCTTGAAAAGTGTTTGCTCTCTAATGTTCTGCACCTTTGAACAACATCATACTATGTTGAAGATGGGAGATAAATGCATGTATGGTTGGGGACTCTGATAAACACTGGTTTAACATGGGGAAAATATACTGTTTGTTTAAAGTTGGGCCACCAGCAGGATATTTTATGAAGATTTTACAAGCCAATGCAGGGAGTTAATGACCTTCATGTATTTATGCAGTCTTCTCACAACTTGCAGTTTATTTCTGTTACCAAAGGATGATTTAACTTTTAATGTTGTCTTCACCAGGAATTCCAGTTTTTTTCCCACCATTCAAAAACATACCAGGGGTGTAGGTCAATATTGTGTAATTGGGCGGCATGGGCTCTTGGACCAAAATAGCCTGTTATTGTGCTGTACGTCTAAATGTATAAATAAAAAAAATTAAAAACTCCTCCAGTGATAATACCATTGTCTTGAATTAAATATTAATGGTTTGAAAAAAAGCAAAAAGATTAAGTGCGATGTGATATATGACAGCTGTCAAATATTCTGTAACGAATGCAAGACTGAAAGGGAGAGAAACTGCCTTTAATTGTAGTGCAATAAATTTACACAAGGCAGGACACGTTTAAAAATCCTTTCCCAGTATCAGTCAAGTCCTTGTGGAAAGGCATGACCTTCAAGGCAAGTGAACTTAAAAGCAATATTGCATATATTTAAAGATTTATTTGTTTTGGGTGTTATCATAATGGGCAAGAATTGCTGAAAATCAAGATCCTGAACTGGCTCTGATATCAGTATGCAAATGCTTCTCTCTTGCTACATTAGCAATAGCATGAAGCTATTTAAAATTAATGGATATGAGATCCACCAAACTAGTGAATAGTATGCAAAGGTCTTGAACCTAGGTAAAAATTGAAATGTGTAGCACTTCACATCCCTATTTACGTATGGCTTTGATGGACATGAGTCCACACTACAGGAAGCTTTGTGAGCTTGAATTGCATTATTCCATTTGTGATGCATGTTTGCCCGCTGCACTGAGTTTGCAGTTGTGACATAATATTTTTAAAAGTTAGATATACAGCACAGTAATAGGCTATTTCAGCTCACAAGTCCATGCTGCCCAATTTACAGCCAATTAACCTATGCTCCCAATACATTTTGAACAGTGGGAGGAAACCGGAGCACCTGGAGGAAACCCTCGCAGACACGGGGAGAAATGAACTAACTCCTTACAGACAGAGCAGTATTTGAATCCTGGCGTTATAAAGGTGTAGAGTTAACCACGAGGCCAACCATGCCGCATTTATGTTGGGCAATGCTTGCTTGATGCTTGTTGTGTCAAAATGGTTCACCTATTGGCAACAGAGCAGACCTCACATGGTATATCATGTTTGAACAGCAGGAACAAGCCTGGCATCTGTACTATTTAAAGAGATTATCAATTACTTGAGGTTTGTCAGAGAGTTGACCTAAAAATATTATTTTGACTGCTCTTTGGAGCTGCAGAACTAGGGAGATTTCTGCTAATGACTGAGGTGCAAACTTTGATATTTCTGTAGAAGAAAGCAGCTCCAGTAATGGCCCTGTTAGGTCTCCAACATGGCCAGGAGCAGCGGAAGAGAAACCAAAAGCACTGCCCACTTCTTTCCAGAAGAGGAAGTGCAGGAAGTCTCTGGCTAAGAGAACCTATTTTTCATGAGATTTTTAGGAGCAACACTTCAATTTCCATTGTCCAAGAAGCAATTACAAAAATAAATTTGGGCTCTGGGTCTGCAAGCAAACTGCCAAGCTGTGAACGTCCTCAACATTTCACTCTTGATCACTCCAGGTAGCAACCATAGCTTTCATCTATCATATATGTCATTGAACACTAGGGTATGCACTGTGTGACAAATGCTGTGTATTCAGAGAGAAGAGAGAAGAGCCTCACATCTTTAAAGACTTTAATCCTGTCCTCAGGTGCACAATCACCCTGAAAGCACATGGGTTTCTACCAAGCGCTCCAGTTTCCTCATTGATAGGTTGACTGGTTACTGCAAATTACCTCTGGTGTGAAGTTGGTGATCGGTGGATTAGGAAGGTGTTGATGAACATAAGAGAGAGAATAGGTTACAGGGAAATATAGGGCATGGGACTGATCAGATTGTTCAGAGATCAGCCATAGACCTGAAAGACCAAATGGACCTTTTCTATGTCAGGTAGCAATCTAAATTATATGTAGAAATAATTTTTTATGCAAGTTGAAACTCTGGTTCGGCACTCTTGTTCTCATGTGGAGTCATTATTGCCTCTTGTATGCAGGATAGCAATGTGGGAAGCCTGCAATCTGAGCAAATCTCTTGAGTGCTGTCTGCCTCTTTCTGGTTGAAAAGCAATCAGTACATTTTAGATGATTATCATCTTACTAGTACTATGTTTTATATTTTGCAGCTCTGTAGTCTGTCAGTCTGTGGTCCAGCAACTCCCATGGTCAGGAATGTTTCAAATCAGGAGTATGGATCTATATTGATTAACTAATTCTTACAAAAAATAAAATGAACTAAAATCTGTCCTGATCCATAGCTAATTAGCATGCCGATGTAATTTTTGTGTTATCAGCCACCAGCATTTTGGGCTTACAGAAAGTTCAATGCTTGAGAGTTCTCAGAACCCTTATGTGACCCGAGGAGTGTTTGTACTCCCTTTCAGAAAATGATCAAAACCAATTTCTGTTGCCATTACCAGTCCTTTTATACTGCAACATGGACCCCAAGACACACTTTCATGATTATTACCCGGTGCTTCTACTTTCATATAACAATGTGAGAGTTCCTCTCTCAGAAACATTGAGCAATTAGGAAAGTGGCTTCTCATAGAAACAGAAAATAGATGTAGGAGTAGGCCATTTGGCCCTTCAAGCCTACACCGCCATTCATTTTGATCATGGCTGATCATCAACTCAGTACCCTGTTCCAGCTCTCTCTCCATACACCCTGATCCCCCTAGTCACAAGTACTAAATCTAACTGTCTCTTAAATATAGCTATGGAACCGGCCTCAATCACTTCCTGTGACAGAGAATTCCATAAATTCATCACCCTCTGAGTGAAAAAATTCTTCCTCATCTCAGTCCTAAAGGACTTCCCCTTTATCCTTAAACTGTGACCCCCTGGTTCTAGACTTGCTCAACATTGGGAACAATCTTTCTGCATCTAGTCTGTCAAATCCCTTAAGAATTTTGAACGTTTCTATTAAATCTCCTCTTAATCGTCTAAACTCCAGTGAGTACAAGCCCAGTCATTCTAGCCTTTCTTCATATGCAAGTCCCGCCATCCCTGGTATCAATCTGGTAAACCTTTTCTGCACTCTCTCCACGGCAATGATGTCCTTCCTCAGATAAGGAGACCAAAACTGAACATAATACTCCAGGTGAGGTCTCACCAAGGCCCTATACAACTGCATCAATACCTCTCTGCTCCTGAACTCGAATCCTCTTGATATGAACGCCAACATACCATTCGCCTTTTTTACCGCTTGCTGCACCTGCCTGCCCACTTTTAATGACATGCACAGTGACACCCAGGTCTCTTTGTATCTCCCCTTTTCCTAATTGGATACCATTAAGATAGTACTCAGCCCTCCCATTCTTTCCTCCAAAGTGGACAACCACACACTTATCCACATTATATTGCATCCGCCAATCATTTGCCCACTCACCCAACCTGCCAAGTCACCCTGCACACTCTTAACAGGCTCTACACAGCTTACAATCCCACCCAGCTTCGTGTCGTCTGCAAACTTGGAAGTGCTGTTTTCTATTTCCTCATCTAAATCATTAATATATATCGTAAATAACTGGGGTCCCAGCACTGAGCCTTGTGGTACCCCACTAGTAACTGACAGCTATTCTGAAAAGTACCCGTTTATTCCTACTCTTTGCTTCCTATCTGTCAACCAATTCTCTATCCACCTCAATACCATATCCCCTATACCGTGTGCCTTAAGTTTGTATAGTAATCTCCTATGTGGGACCTTATCAAAAGCCTTCTGAAAATCCAGGTAAACCACATCTACTGGTTCTCCCCTAATCCCTCTACTAGTTACATCCTCAAAAAATTCAATAAGATTAGTCAGACACGATTTTCCCTTCATAAAACCATGCTGGCTCTGACCAATGAATTCACCACTTTCCAGATGTGCTGCAATCACATCTTTAATAACTGACTCTAACATTTTCCCCACTACCGATGTCAAGCTAACTGGTCTATAATTCCTTGATTTCTCTTTCCCTCCCTTTTTAAAAAGTGGAGTTTCATTTGCCACTCTCCAGTCCTCAGGAACTACTCCAGCATCTAAAGAGTTTTGAAAAATTATCAACAATGCATCCACTATTTCATGGGCTAATTCCTTTAGCACTCTGGGATGCAGACCATCTGGACCTGGGGACTTGTCTGTCTTTAATCCCTTCAATTTGTCCAACACAACCTCATAACTTGCACTTAATTTCCCCAGACCTTCCCTCACATTAGCCCCATGGTCCCCTATTATTTCCTGAAGATTATTCATATTTTCCCTAGTGAAGACTGAACTAAAGTAGTTATTTAATTGGTCTGCCATGTCCTTGTTCCCCATTACCAATTCACCTGTTTCTGATTGCAAGGGACCCACATTTGTCTTTACTAGTCTCTTTCTCTTTACATATCTATAAAAACTTTTGCAGTCATTTTTTATGTTTCCTGCCAATTTTCTCTCATAATCTCTTTTGCCATTCCTGATTAATCCCTTTGTCTTCCTCTGTAGAACTCTGAATTTCTCCCATTCTTCTGGTATTCTGTCTTTCCTGGCTAGTCTATATGCTTCCTCTTTACACTTGATACTCTCTCTGATTTCCCTTGTTATCCAAGGATGCACTACCCTCCTTGAGATTCTTTTTCCAAACCGGGATGAACAAACGCTGTATTTCATCCAGGTGATCCTTAAATGCTTGTCATTGCCTTTCTACAGTTAATCCTTTAAGTAACATTTGCCAATCTAACTTAATCAATTCACGTCTCATACCCTCAAAATCACCCTTCTTTAAGTTCATAATGTGAGTTACAGAATTAACCCTGTCACTTTCCATCCTAATGTAAAATTCCACCATATTGTGGTCACTCTTGCCCAAAGGGCTTCGCACAACAAGATTGTTAACTAACCCTTCCTCATTACTCACAACCCAGTCTAGAATGGCCTGTTCCCTCGTTGGTTCTTCGACATACTGGGTTAGAAAATTATCCCGTATATCTTCTAAGAAATCATCCTCATCAGTACCCTTACCAATATGATTCATCCAGTCTATATGGAGATTAAAGTCACCCATTATAACTGCCTTGCCTTTGTTGCACGCATTTCCAATTTCCTGCATAATGCCATCCCCAACCTCTCTACTACTGTTAGGTGGTCTATATACAACTCCCACTAATGTCTTCTGCCCCCTTGCATTTTGCAGCTCTACCCATATTGATTCCACATTATTCAAGCTAACATCCTTCCTTTCCATTGCTTTTAACTCCTCTCTAACCAACAATGCTACCTCACCTCCTTTTCCTTTCTGTCTGTCTCTCCTAAATATTGAAAATCCATGAATGTTAAGCTACCAACCTTGGTCCCCTTGAAGCCATGTCTCTGTGATCCCAACTATATCATAGTTATTTACAGCTATCTGCACATGCAAATCATCCATCTTATTATGAATACTCCTTGCATTAAGACACAAGGCCTTCAAGCTTGTTTTTACCAGAGCCTTAACCCTATCACCATTATACTGTAAAGTTGCCCTTTTACATTTTTGCCCTGAGGTTACCTGCCTGCCTCTTTTGCTTTTCACCCTCCTATCTCCGACTTCTTCCCTCGTGCTAAACACCTCTGTCTCTCTACTCCTGATCCCACCCCCCTGCCACATTAGTTTAAACCTTCCTCAACAGCACTACCAAACACTCTCCTGAGGGCATTGATCCCGGCCCCCCTGCCCAGATGGAGACCGTCCTGTTTGAACTGATCCCATCTGCCCCAGAACCAATTCCAATGCACCAAGAATCTGAACCCTTCCCTCCTACACCACTGTTCAAGCCACATATTCATTCTATCTATCCTGCAATTCCTACTCTGACTAGCTCGTGGCACTGGCAATAATCCAGAGATTATTACCCTAGAGGTCCTACTCCTTAACTTCCTTCCAAGCTCCCTGAATTCTGCATCCCGCTTTCTTCCTATGTCGTTGGTACCAACATGGACCACGACAGTTGGCTGTTCACCCTCCCCATCCAGAATGCCCTGCAGCCGCTCTGTAATATCCCTGACCCTTGCACCCGGGAGGCAACACACCAACCAGAAGTCCCGTTTATGGCCACAGAAGCTCCTGTCTATTCCCCTTACAATTGAATCCCCTATGACTATTGTCCTACCACTCTTTTTCCGGCCCTCTTGCACAGCAGAGCCACTCACAGTGCCCTGATCCTGGCTACTGCTGCCTTCTCCTGATGGGCCATCTCCCCCAACAACATCCAAAGCGGAATATCTGTTTTTCATGGAGATGACCACAGGAGACTCCTGCACTACCTTCCTGTTCTTACTCTTACCCTTGGTCACCCAGTCCCTATCTCCCTCAACTCTATGAAGCTGTGATGTGACCAACTCACTAAAGGTGCTATCCACCAAATCCTCAGCATTCCGGGTGCTCCAGAGTGAGTCCATGCGCAGCTCCAGTGCCATCATGCGGTCAATCAGGAGCTGCAGTTGAACACACTTCCTGCACACGCAGTTCGCAGGGACACTATCAGTCACCCTGAGTTCCCACATAGCACAAGAGGAGCATGGCATGGGACTGAGCTAAAATGACAAATAAATGCAGACTTCCCAGCCATTGCAACCTCTTTACACCCAAAAACCCAGGTGACCACCCTACCATCATTCTATAGATCAATCATTTTATTGACTGCCTGCAAAGCAAAATGCACAAATAGGGCATAAATGCACAATCAGTGCCATTTACCTTACACACTGCCCCTGTGGCAGTTTTTGCCTTCAATATGCATTCTCGGTAGCTGAGGCCAAACTGGAGAATGGTTGCTCACCTGAAGATGGATTATGAAAGGCTCTGGTTTTGAGTGGCCCATTGTCAGAAAGCATGAGCAGTGCAAGCTGGATTGTCAGCTGACCAGAAAGAGTGACGGTAGCACTCCAGCAATCAGCAATTCCAATAATCTGCTGAAGACTGTTGTGACACCGCAAAGACTTGCTAAATTCCACAATGAAGGCAACCTGATCTTCCAAAGCAGCAATGTCATCTATGCTGGTGGAACTTTTAGCCTCCACTATAACACTCACACGCTGTGCTGCAAGGAGCTACGATCTAACATCAGACCTGACCATTACATCAACTCTGAAAAGGATGGACTTGGGAAATCCCACCAAAATCCACTTAAGGTCAGAGATAGACTCCCCCATTATCTTGTGCAAGCTTGCAGACAGGTGTGACGACCAAAGCATTACAGTGTGCGAGTTCACCAAGTCTGTGTGCTGGCACAAACATCCTCATTAGAGTCCTTCACAGCAAATGGGAGTGTTGTGCCCACCAGCATCTTCTCTATCACTGCACACTTGCTATAATTTCCTCCTGATTTGAGTGCAGGCCATTTCTGCCCACTAATTCGTTTACCTCTAAAGCGCCTTCTGCCTCAGAATGATAATTCAGGTGGAGCAGCCCACCTCTTTTTCTGATTCCCATGGCTCAGCAGCCCCCTGCCTGCAGGGCTGGGGGTGTCAAGTTCTTTTGGCCTCCTGACTATGAAAGGCACCAAAGTGTGGCTGTGGTGAGAAGGGTCAATAGGCTGATCTCCAAAACAACAGTGCGGCAGTGACTCTAAAGCCAGAGGTTAGGGTAAAGTCCTCGCCAGCCTGTCAGTCATTGCTCACGATCCACTCTTCAGTAAAAGAAGGAGGTGTGCTTTTTACTTGCAGATGAATAATATAAATCCAAAAATCATCAATGGTCAGGTGGGTTTTAAGGAGCATCTTAAAGGAGAAAAAGAGAGGCAGAGAGATTTAGGAAGGAAATTCTAGAGCTGAGCACTTGCAACTCTAGGGATGAGAGTATAAATAAATTTGGACCAAATTTTGTGAGGCCCTTATTCTAAATGTATGACCTGTTGTCTTAAATACATCTGTCATGGAGAAATGTTCCTCTCCATCTACCCAATCCACAGTCCTCATAATCTTGGACCTCTACCAGGTCCCTTTTAAGGAAAGCAAGCCCAGCGGCTCCATAAAATGCTGAAAATATTCAGCAGACTAGTTTGCATATGTGAGAAGAGAAGCAGAATTAACATTTGAGGTCAAAGATCCTCATCTCCAACCTAAAACATTCACTGCTTCATTTCCCACAAATGTGGCCTGACCTGCTGAGTATTTCAAATGACTTCAGTTTTCATTTTAGATTTTCCAGCTTCTGCAATTTCTTTTATTTATAACAACCTGGACTGTTTTTCCTCATAACTGAAATGCTCCATCCCAAGTAACAGTCCAGTGAATCTCCTCTGCACTCTCTCCAGTGAAATCCAAGCATATAGAATTGACAACAAGGGAGCAATTAAACTCAGGGATGCACAGAAGGTTAGAAGAGGTGGAATGCAGATACAGTACTTGGAAGATTTGTAATAATAGCATGTTAAAAATAGGTCAAGGCTATGGGCAGATTTGCAAAGAAAAATGAGGATTTTAGAACTGAAAAATTTAAAATATTATAATTGAGTTTAATGAGCCTGTTGGTGCATAAAACGGCAAAAGTTAGAACACAGGAAGAAGAATTAAGATGATGTCATGTTTATAGAGGGAAGAACAATGGGAGCTAGCTAGAAGTTTGCAGAAATATCAATTTCTTGAGCTAACAAAGCCATGAATTATAGAGGCTGGTGATGTTATAAACTGGTGGCCTTGGTAAGGGCAAGGATTTGAATCCCATCATGGCTTCAGGTGGAACACCACAATTACAATCTATTTCAGAATTAGATTTGTCATGAAAAAGGATGAAGTCAGTGGCTCTTCGAATAAACTTTAAGGCGGGGTCTGAACATGATGGTATAAGTCTTCCCATAACTTAAATGGGTAGTAATTTCCAGTGATCAGAACTAAACATTGGTTAAACATTTCATACATAGTGGAGGAATATGAGGAGTGTTGGTGAGGCAATATCTGATTTCATCAGCAAGCATGCAAAAATAGGCAATGCCATTTTACTTCATGTTATTAAGTGGCAGTATGGTGACACAAATAGGACAGGGTCCAGAAGTGGATAGTGGGGGAAAGGGGCCCAATAGGGGCAGCCAGAGGTCAGTGTTGTTGAATTCCTAGCTTAGTTGGGAAAGATAGGTGGCATGGTGGCCTCTGAGCTTTACTGATCTAGTTTCCTTCCTGACCTCTGGTGTTGCCTGCAATACCCAAAAGTGCTGGAGAAATTTAGCAGGTCACACAGGGTAAGGGGTAACCCATGTTTCAGGTCTGAACCCTTTGTATGAGTTGAAAGCAGGAAGGCGCTTGAAATGAGAAAAATGATGAGAAGTGATAAGGGAGCAGTTAATTCATTGGCTGGAGAGAGAGAAAAAGGAAGGGATTGGAGAGCTGGAGGAAAAGAGACAGAGGAATATGAAAGAGAGAGAGAGAGAGAGACTCAGGGGAGGGGTTTAATGGAAACAGGAGGTCGATATTAATTCTGTCTGGTTGGAGAGTGCCCAGTCAGAATACTAGGTCATGTTCCTCCAATTTACGAGTAGTCTAGGACTTCCCTGTTTAATTCTGACTGGAGTTAGAATATTCTTCGTGATCACATGGGTTTCTCTCATAATCTCCTTTATCTCAAAGATGCAAGGTTGGTACATTAATTGGCCACAATAAATTGTCCCGAGTTTGTAGGTGAATAGTAGAATCTGCGAGGAGTTGGTAGGAATATGAAAAAATTAAAATGGAATTAGTGTAAAAGGGTGCTTGATGGTCAGCACAGACTTGAAGAGCTGAAGGGTCTGTGGCTGTGCTATATGACCCCATAAATTAAGCAAGAACAGTTCTATCCAATAGGACTGTAGGTGTGAGGTTTTGGAAGAGGATGGTATTTGGTAAGAGACAGTGGCAAGGATAGAATCTTGACTAGGGGAATTCAAGGAAAGGTAGGCATGAGTTGGATATAATCATACAGCCAAGCACTCGGTAGAGGAAAGGGCACAATTCACAAGGACAGATAAATTAAGGGTTATTTTTCCAGGAAAGTGTTGAATGCAAGTTTAAAGGAGAGGGAAACAGTACGATGAGAGATTCAATAGGGTGTTGAGGGCAAGAAGAACTCAGAAGGGCCTGGGACACTGAAGGCTCCCTGATCATGTTGGAGATTTGGATCTGGACCTCAGGTCTATGCAACTGCAGAGTCTGCGGGAGCACTGGAAGCAAATGCATGGACACTCATCGACTCTGAAGGCACTGTCTTTTGCTCTTTCTCTTTTTTTGTAAGGATTGCCGGCCGACACTAATGGTGACTTTATCTGCTTTATGGAAGGCAGAAGGCAATCTTGTGTAATATTAGATGTTCTGTACTATTACATGACAATAAATAAATTTTGAATCTTGAATAAAATATTGAACAGGAAGGAAGATTAGCGACTGAGCTCCTTAACACAGGATGAGGGTCTCTTAGATAAGGAGGACATGGGAGAATGTGGTGGAGAAACTAGAGAAAGAGGAATGTCAAGGGCCAGAGGTCTGGGCAGCTTTAAACAAAGTTGCTTCCATGGGTTCAGGGAAAGGAAAGAAGTGGCAGAGGTAGCTGTTCAGGTTATCTTCCATAGGAAAGATAATGATAAAGAAATTCATTATCAGAAGGATTGGATGCTGTGTTTCTGGGAAAACTTCTAATATAATGAGAATTCTTTATTTCAAGAAGTTTTCTGTGATTAGACTTATATTTTATTATGTTTTTGAAACATTATGACAGCCTGAAACATTTTGCAGCCAATAAAGTACTTTTGAAATGAAGTCATGTTGCAATATAGTGAAATGTGGCAGCAAAATTGCATACGAGGACTCATGAATAATAATGACCAGTTAAATTAGTTTAAGTGATACCAGATGAGGGATAAATATTGGTCAAAATACTGGGTAAAACTCCCTTCTCTTTCTTCGAATAATTCTTTGTGACCCTTTGCCTAATACCTGAGAATGCATCCAGGGCCACAGTTCAACACCATCAAAAAGAGGCCAACTCCAACTGTGGGTTCAACCTCACCATCAACCAAATTTGATAACATGTACACTGTAGCAGATACTAAGGTGTTTTATAAAGCCTTCAGGAACTAACAAAATGTTCTGCAAGAGATCTTAAAAAATACAACGTCCCCCTTTCACCTTGTTGCATGGAAAATATCTGGAAGTGCATAACAAATTAAATAATTTTCCTGGTAGCCAGGCTTCATGGAAAAGTTCTTTTTTGAGCTTGCCTATAGTTTGAGGAAAAGAAAGCAATAAACCTTCGTAAAACATCCATAAAAATATGCGAGGGTTAATGTTTTAAATTACATACATATTGTACAACATAAAAGGAATGCAGCCAATGCAGAAAAAAAGCAAATTATTTCAAATAGTTTTGAGAAAAGAATGTGTGATTTTGAAAAGTAAAGGTGGGTGACCTTCAATCACAAAACCCATCTCTTGAGGAAAGGTTGAGTTCCCCTTTAAAATGAATCTACAAACCATTTGTAGATGTCACAGAGGCAATAGATATACGTGAACTGCTAATGCACTGCCAGCCCAATCATTTATCAAAGGCACTTTCAGCTTCTTGGGGCTGGATGCAGTGCTAGACTTTGATAAATTGCCTCACTGAATAGGAACTAACAAATCCATACAATGGTGCCACCGCTAACTGTCCAGACAGCAGGCAGTATTTGCCACAGGCATTCGATTCAGTGTTAAAAAAAATAACTACCTAATAAAACTATATGCAAGGGTTCATTGAAATTAGATTGCTCCTCTTAGTAAGCAATCTGCAAAGGAAAATTAATGTCTTGTAGCAGTTAAGTGTACAGTGGCCTGGAGGTTTCTATTTACAGATAAATTATATCCGGTGCCTGCCATAAAGGTTGATGTACTCCATTTAAATCACTGTGGCTGAACATTCCTATTTCAATATGGATTTCTTAATATAGGCAGCTCATCTTCTAATATCCAACTGTGAAAAGGGGAGCCCTGTCCTGCATTGTGAAAATGGTAGAAACCATCAGCACAATTGCCTTTTAGAGGAGGCAGAACAAGAGGAATTCATTTAGCCATAATAGTCACATAAACAAAGAGATCAGACAGGCACTGGTTATGCATAACACCATGAAATACATTAATTTAAAAGACAGTTACCATAATTTAATTAAATGCAATGATAATTATTGGAAATATTAACTTGATTGACCTGAAAGCATTGATTTTATCCTCAGGCCCTTAGTAGGTTAAAGGTTGTGTGTGTGTGTGTGTGTGTGTGTGTGTGTGTGTGTGTGTGTGTGTGTGTGTGTGTGTGTGTGTGTGTGTGTGTGTGTGTGTGTGCGTGCACATTTCTATATCTGTGCTTCTTTTGTCCTGGGCTTAGTCCCTCTTTTTTAAATCAATCATGTCAGAGCAAACCCACAAAATCTGTTGGTAAACCCATTGGAAGCTACTATTTCCTTAGATCTCCAAAAGAACTCTCTTCTTTTCTGAACCTTAGTTCAAATTCATTGGTCTCCAAATATGCAAATAGGAGGGCGGACTGCATGCAAGTGTAAAGGTTTATATAAAAATCCAAGTTGTCCTGTGACATTTGTTGTGTATTAGACAGAGCTGAGAACAGAAGTCTTTCAATAAAGTCTATTTTTTTGGTAAATCTACTCCTGTTACTTGCCTTGCAACACTAATTATGTTGTGTGCAAACCAACATACATCACTGAAGGTACATGCTACATTTGCCCCAAGTGCAATGGACTTGGAATATAAGAGCAGGGAAGTCTTGCAGAGATTGTAGAGAATGCCATTGGGATCTATTCCAGAGTTCCATGTACAGTTTTGGTTTCTCCATAGAATAAGGAAGAATATCTTAATTTCTGGGATGAGGAAGGTTAAGATGCCCAATACTCACCAGAATTTAGAAGAATGAGTGATTTGGAAGAATTATTGTGGCAGGCAGGATTATGAGAATGATGGATAGGGTAGATGCTGAGAGATAATTTGCTCTGGTTGCTCTAACTAGCAGGCGTAGAATCAGGACAAAAGGTCAGTCAGTTACAATTGAGATGAGAAACTTCTTTATGCATTTTTGTAAATCATTGACTCTCTCCACTTCTGAAGATCTGTGAACAGACAATCAGTGAACACATTCAAGGCTACACTTAAAGGGAAAGATTAAGACAGTGGGCTTGAGGCATGGGATAAGTTGTAATATGAATGCATGGAAGATGGCTGGCGGACTGTGTGATCAACTGCTCCTGCTTCTTATATGGAAGTAGGATGAGTGAATCCTCAGTACTTGCACCACAACTGACTGGGTAGCCCACAGTTTCCAAACTGAAACCAGGCCTTCTGGTACTTTGCTTTGAGGACCAGATCAGGAGGTCAGGAAGGCTGGCTACCCACAGCCTACATGGATCTAGAAGTTGTTTGAAGTAACGCAAATGTTTCTGGGTGGATAGAGGGGGGGAAGAGTGGATGAGAACATAGGGAGTGCAAAATTGGTAGGAAGAAGAGGGGAAGGGATCAAAAGGATTCAAGAACTAATTAAATATTATGGATAAGAGACCATGGTTGTCTCCTGCAGATGGAATGCAGTTCAATGGGGGCATTAGGTTGAAGACAGGAGATTGGAGTGCAGGAGATTGAAGGTTTGGTGCTGAAATTTAGTAAATCTCAGTCTTCAACAGGAGTGGGTGGTGGGTGGGAGTGAACATGATGGACAACCTTGCCTGGTGCTGCACAGTTTGCTTTGCGAGTGAACACTGATGGGGGAATGGCCATCAGAATGCCTCACAGCAAAAAGAATCAATTTTCCAGTTGCATGGTGGTGAAGAAGAACATTTTGAAATTGAATTTCATGGCATCCATGCCCAACTGAAGCAGAGATTTACCATTGTTTAATAAATTATCCACAATTCCCCTGACAGTCCAGAGCTCTTTCAGTAAACTGCCAGCCAAGAAACTTTGCTCAGGTCTTTGGAGTAGGACATGAAGACCTAAACTGTTGAAAATGGACAATAAGTTGCATCAGAATTGGAACAAAATACTGGCAGAGGCCCCATTCATTTATAAAAGGTTTTCCCATAATTCACTGTCCCTGTATTTTACAAGTCATCTAGTAGGACAAACCAATTCAAAGCATAAACTTTGAATTCTGTCTTCTGAGGAATGGTGAAAGTGCTTTGCTCAGAAATGGCCCTATTCAGAAAAATCATGGTGGTGCTTGTTTCTGTACAAAAGAATTCCAAAAGCATAAGAAAGCCAAGCTGATTGCAAATTACTCAATTGTAAAATCACAAACATGCTCAATCTTCCACTCATCAAGATCTGACGAGAGGCTGTTGAAGTGAAGGATCGCATGGTGTAAAAATCTTTGGAATTTAATGAGCAAAGCAGCATAATTCTGATTCTCAGTTACACTTGACCTCTTCAGGACCCATCTGCTGAACAGATGAATTCTTTTCATGCAAACCTGATTTCTTTTGTGTATCAGTTCTTCAGAAGAGAAGGATTTTGATGCTTGGGAGCAGAATCATTTCTGCTCTCTGGCTTTCATTCTCAGCGTGAGCAATTTACAAAGCACCCACTCTCCTCTTGCAACCTCTGCCAGTGTTGTCTTCCCATGTAAGATTCGATCTTGCATCGTTCTTTTGTTCACAACCACAGCGCATCTGACGCCAGGGTTTTTACTGCCAAAGAGGGGTGACCACCTTTGAGTGTAGGGAAAGAAGCAGGTAAAACTCCAGCCAGATCCTTCAAACAGTGACCAGACTGATGAAGTATCATAGCTCTGCTCCTCTTTCTATAAATGCTATCGGGTCAGTTGAGTATTCCCAGTATTTTCTGTTTTTATTTTAGATCACCAGGCTCTTTATCATGGGAGAATGACACTTCCATCTTTATACTTTGTGATCTATGGAGCCTTAAATTGTGACAGCTGAAGAGGTTGTTTCAAAGCTGCGCCTGGACTTACCAGAAATGCTTAACCTTAGCTGACATATGAGTTATACAGTCAATAGAGTTAGAACATTGTGTCCCACGGCACAACTTGGTTTCAATCCATGTCCTGAGCCATCAGCAGATCAACTAGTTTTGTCCCTGAGCTTCCTCTGACAACCATTCGTCAAGCTATTTGATGTTCCCACGCACTGTGGCGCCATTTGCCCTTACATTCACTGGCAGCCAAAATTTTTTTTAAAAGCCTACTGCTAAGTATATAATATAAACTGCAAGTGTGCAAAGTGACTTCAGTAATGAAATTCTACCTCATAATCTAAAATTCCTTACATAGGCCCTGATATTTACTGGGCTGGATTGTATGAAAAGGGGAGTGGGGATGAGTTAGGGCTGTGGATCTGAAACCCACAGCAGCCAGTGTCTTTCTCACCAGAAATTATACTGTTTATTGTATAGACCTTGTACATATAGCTGGTGTGCTTGAGAAACATGGCTCTTCATTGGAACTGGAGTCAAGATACCATGCTGCCAGAGCAAATAAAGTATTTTCTGCTGTCTTAATGGGAAAAGGGGGAACTTCAGATCTTGGAAAGTCTGATCCCCAATTTTCTTGGGTACCAAATATTTGAGGGAAGAAAGTGTGGAGAGAGTTGTTGAAGGATGGTTATGTCATACAATTATAGCCTCTACCGGCATCACCTACGGCTCCTAGAACGCTTCCACCAGCGTTGTCTCCGCTCCATCCTCAACATTCAATGGAGCGACTTCATCTCCAACATCGAAGTACTCGAGATGGCAGAGGCCGACAGCATCGAATCCACTCTGCTGAAGATCAAACTGCGCTGGGTAGGTCACGTCTCCAGAATGGAGGACCATCGCCTTCCCAAGATCGTGTTATATGGCGAGTTCTCCACTGGCCACCGAGACAGAGGTGCACCAAAGAAGAGGTACAAGGACTGCCTAAAGAAAGCTCTTGGTGCCTGCCATATTGACCACCGCCAGTGGGCTGATATCGCCTCAAACCGTGCATCTTGGCGCCTCACAGTTCGGCAGGCAGCAACCTCCTTTGAAGAAGACCGCAGAGCCCACCTCACTGTCAAAAGACAAAGGAGGAAAAACCCAACACCCAACCCCAACCAACCAATTTTCCCTTGCAACCGTGTCTGCCTGTCCCGCATCGGACTTGTCAGCCACAAATAAGCCTGCAGCTGATGTGGACATTACCCCTCCATAAATCTTCGTCCGCGAAGCCAAGCCAAAGAAATGTGAGAGGAAATAAAAGGTTGAGAACCACTGCTCTAAACCTATCCTATCCATGTCCCTGTCCAAATACTGCAATAGTACCTGCCTCAACTACTTCCTCTGCCAGCTTGTTCCATACACTCATCACCCTCTGTGAAAAAAAACATGAGTAAAACAAGAAATTTTGCAGTCACTGTGATTCAAGTGAAAACTCAAAGCTGGGAAAACTTAGCAGATCAAACAGTGTACTGGTAAAGATACATAACCAACATTTCGTGCTTAAGCCCTTCACCAAGGTTCATCAAGGTAGGCAGGTGCCCAATCAAAATTACGGTGGGGCAGGGTTAGGGGGAGGCAGGTGGATAAGGGAGAGAAGGCATACCAGAAAATAGGGGGAGGTGTGGATGATGTCTCTATGAATGGAGAGGGAAGGGGTGGAGTGCTGGAAGAAAAAAGACAGAGGGAGAGGGAAAATGAGGAGTGGGCTAGCAGAAACCAGAGGCCAATGTTAATGCCATCCAGTTGGAGAGGACCCAGATGGAATATTAGGTGCTGCTCCTCCAATTTATGGGTGGCCTTGGTTTGGCAATGCCTGTCAGTGCGGGAGTGGGATGCAAAACTGAAAGGGTTGGCCACTGGGACATCCCTGTAATTAATGCAAGCAGAGTAAAGGTGCTCAGCGAAGTAACCTCCCAGTCTGTGTCCAGTCTCTCTGATATACAGAAGGCCTCAACAGGAGTTCCAGATGCAGTAGATGACTACCACAGATTAACAAGTGGTGTTGCTTCAAATGGAATGACTGTTTGGGGCTCCAAATGGTGGTGAGGGAGAAGAAATGGCGCAAGTGTGGCACTTCCTGTAGCCACAGAGGAAGGTGCCAAAGTGGCAATTAGTGGGAAGGTATGAGTGGATGAGGGAATCACTGAGGAAGCAGTCTCTACAGATGGCAGAGAAAGGAAGATGTATCTGGTGGTGGGATCATGTTGTCAGTGACAAAAATTGCAGAGGATAATGTTTTGGATGCAGAGCATGGTGGGGTGATAGGTGAGGACAAGGGAATCCTGTTCTTGTTGCATCCAGGGTCAGAGGTCCCCTAGGAAAAGTGCACAGCAGGTGTGAATTTTAAGTCTCTTTCTTAACTGTACTGGACAGTCTAAAGCCATGATTTCCATTGCTATAAGAATGGTTCATCATTGTCCGACCTAATCAGTGGACTCAGTGTGGTCTCCTCAACACCAATTGCAGACTGGATGACTGTTTCACTGAGCCCCTGGTTTCCAGTCTATTGTATTTCCCTCACAATTCTCACACAGACATGTCTGTTCTCAGCCTCATCTATTACCAGAGTGAGGCTTAACATAAATCTGAGGATCTCTGTATCATGTTCCTTCTGGATAGCCTTAAATCAAATGGCATAAATAATGAATTTTTCAATTTTGTTTCATTGATTTCACCTCTCCTTTACTTGCTCCTGTTCTCACTTTTCTCTCAAACTATCCCCACCCACTCCTCAGTGTTCTCCTCTAATCCCTGACTTTTTACCTTTTCTACCTCTTTCTGTCCAGCAACCTATCATTCCGGCCCCTTCTAGTCCTCTATCCCCTTTATATACTGGACACTTTGGGGCTGTTGTGTCTACAGGAATGGGGATGTAGTTTTCAGGTATTGGCTTTCTGCGACAATGTTTCCTGGCAACCTGGTAACAAATCACTTCCAGTGAAACACCTCTCAGCAACTACCTCAAAGAGATGCTTGTGCTTCAATAAAATGTACATTAGAAATGGTATAATATCAGGTGATGCAAGGCTAGCTCAATGTGGGCATGTTTCTAAACACTGAGGCAGTCTGAAAATGTTAATTAATCTTCCAGAACCTAGCATTTAATCCCCATGCCCAGTTGCCCTTGAATAGATGGGGGTAAGCAGTGTCCTTAAATTCTGCTGTTCTTCTAAAGGAGGTGCTTCCATAGTACTCCATGGAAGGGAATTTCAGGAGTTAGACATTGTGACGATGGAAAACTATGGAACTCCCTAACCATCAAAGCAGTAGAAGCTGCCTTATCAAATATATTTAAAACAGAACTGCATGGATTTTTGAATAATTGTGGGATTAATGGTTATGGGGAATAGACAAGCAAATGGAGCTGAGTTCATGGCTCAACTATGGATTCAGTTTGGAGAAGCATGAAAAGATAGGCCCAAGTCAGCATGGCAGAAACCTACTGCAATTTTTTGAAGCAATCAGAAGTAGGATAGACAGAGGAGATGCAGTGGATGTTGTATATTTGGACTTTCAAAAGATCTTCAACAAGGTGCCACACACAGGCTGCTTAACAAGGTGAGAACCCATGGAATTACAAGAAGGATACTGGCATGGGTAGAGCATTGTTTGCTCAGCACAAAAGAGAGAGGGTAGGAATAAAGGGATTCTATTTTGCTTGGCTTCCAGTTACCAGTGGTGTTCCACAGGGGTCGGTGTTGGGGTCGCTTCTTTTTTACATTGTAAATGATTTGCATTATGGAATAGATGGCTTTGCAGTTAAATTTGCAGATGATACCAAAATAGGTGGTAAGGGAGGTGGTGCTGAGGATACTGAAAGGCTGCAGAGAGACTTAGATAGATTAGGAGAATGGACAAAGAGGTGGCAGATGAAATACAATGTTGGACAGCGTATGGTCATGCACTTTGGTAGAAGAAATAGACTGACAGATAGAGAGAAAATTCAGAATTCTGAGATGCAAAAGGGACTTTGGAGCCCTCGTGCAGGATACCCTAAAGGTTGACCTCCAGGTGAAGAAGGCAAATGCAATGTGGGCATTCATTTCTACAGGAATGGCATATACTGTAAGAGAAGGGATGTAATGCCGAGACTCTATAAAGCACTGGTGAGACCTCACGTGGAGTACTTTGTACAGTTTGCATGCCTTATTTGAGAAAAGACCCGCTGGTGTTGGAAAGGGTTGAGAAGATTTACTGGAATACCAGGAATGAAAGGGTTAGCATATAAGGAATGATTGTTGGCCCTTGGACTGTTCTCATTGGAGTCTAGAAGGATAAGAGGGGACTCCATAGAGACATTTTGAATGCTTAAAGGCCTGGACTGAGATATATATAGCAAGGATGTTTTCCCATGGTAGGGGATTCTAGGACAAAAGGGAATCATTTCAGGATAAAAAGGGCATCAATTTAAAGCAGAGATGTGGAAAAAATTATTTGGAAATAGTCTGTGGAAATTTTTGCCACAGGAACTGGAAGTGAGGTCAATGAGTTTATTTAAGGCAGAGATTGACAGGTATTTGGCGGCCCACCCTGACGCACTACAAATCTTAGTCAGAGAATTTAACCAGGCTTGTCTCAAGAAAAACCTGCCCAACTACTACCAGCATGTAACCTGTTGTACCAGAGGTCCAAGCACACTCAATCACTGCTACATCTAAGTAAGGAAGGCCTACCGTTCTTTCCCGAGACAACATTTTGGCAAGTAGGATCATCTGTTTGAGAACAGGTCAGTGAGAAGGTGGTTGCAAGAGGATGAAGAACAGTTGCAGAACTTTCTTGCTTCAGCAGATTGAATGGGGTTCAAAGACTCAGCTGAGGATCTGAATGATTACACCAGGGCTGTCATAGAATTTATCAAATCAGCTGTGGAAGATTGTGTCCCCACCAAATAGTTCAGGGTTTTCCCCAACCAGAATTCCTGGATGAACAATGAAACCTGGAACCTGCTGAGAGCCAGATTACAGGCATTTCAATCCAGAGACCCAGATGACCACAGAAGGAGCAGGTATGACCTGTGGAAAGCCATCTCCCTGGCAAAATGGAGTTTCTGGATGAAAATGAAAACCACGAGGGATACCCTGATGATTCTCTCTTGTCCGTATCCAAGGATGATATGCAGGCTGCCTTCAGGAGAGTGAATATGAGGAAAGCATCCAATCCAGATGGAGTACCTGACCATGTATTAAAAATCTGTGCTGACCAATTAACCAATGCATTAATGGATATTTTCAACATCTCCCTCCAGCAGGGCATAGTACCCACCTGTTTCAAACAGGCATCAATCGTACTGGTGCCTAAGAAGAGTGTGGTATCGACCAGTGGCACTCACATCAACAGTGATTAAGTGATTTGAAAGGCTGGCGTTGAAGCATATCAGCTCCTGCCTGAGTGGTGATATGATCCATTCAAATTCGCCATCATAACAACAGGTCTATGGCAGATGCCATCTCACTGGCTCTATACAAAGTCCTGGAACACCTGGACAGTAAAGATGCATTCATCAAGATTCTCTTTATCAACTAGAGTTTGGCATTTAACACCATCCTCCCCTCAAAACTGAACAGCAAACTCCAAGACCTGGGACTCAACACCCCACTGTGTAATTGGATCCTGATTTCCTCACCTACAAAACCCCAATCAGTGAGGAGTGGTAAGAACATCTCCTCCACAATCTCCAACAGTACCGGAGCATCACAGGGCTGTATTCTTAGCTCCCTGCTCTACTTACTTTACACCTATGACTGTGTGGCTTGGTACAACAATATCACCATTCACAAATTCACTGATATTACCATGGTCGTGGTTTGTATAAAAAGGAATGATGAGTAAGCATACAGGCCAAATAGTGCACCAATAATAACCTCGCATTCAATGTTTCCAAAACCACGGAGCTGATTGTTGACCTCAGGAAAGGAGAACCAGATGTGTGCTAACAGCATTGTGAAGAAACCACGTCAGCACCTCTACTTCTTCAGGAGTTTGTAAAAGTTTGGTATGACATCGGAAACCCTGGCAAATTTCTACAGAAAAATGGCTGACCATCTGCATCTTAGTATGTTATGGGGACACCAATACCCCTGAGCGCAAAGCCCTGCAGAAGGAAGTGGACACAGACAAAGCCCTGCTCACCACCTAGAACATCGATGGTGAATGCTAGCGTTGGAGAGTAGCAGCATTCATGAAGGATCCACAGTACCCAGCACATGCTCTGTACCTGGAAAAGGTACCAGGAAAGAGGTATAGGTGCCTCAAGACTCACATGACCAGGTTCAGGAACAGCTGCTACCCCTCCACCATCAGACTCCTAAACAAATTCAAACAGGGATTCATTCAAGGACTCTTATTTTGCACTTTATTGTTTTTTTTTCTTTGCATTGCACAGTCAGTTTATATTTCTTTATTTGTTTACATGTGTACATTGTGTACAATTTTTTGCACTATCAAGAAGTGGTAATTCTGCCTTGCCCACAGGAAAAAAGAATCTCAGGGTTGTATGTGATGTCATGTACAGTAGTTACTCTGACAATAAATCTGAAATCTGATTCATTAGGACATCAAAGGTTGCTGGGAGAAAGCTGGCTGAGTGGGTGAATGGATCAGCTCATGATTAGAATGACAGAGCAGACTTGATGGGCTAATGGGTCCACTTCTCTTCTTATGTCTTATGATCTTGTGAACTAGTCATTATCTTTTTGAGTGGTGGAGCAGGCTCTACAGGCCAAATGACCAACTCTAACTTTTATGTTCTTATGTAAAACCAGCAATATATTTCCTTGCAAGGGTGATGTGCATCTTGGAGGAAAACCTGTAGATGCTGGTGTTCCCATGTGCCTGTTGTCCTTGTCCTTCTTGGTGGTAGAGATCACAGCTTTGGAAGTTGTCATTTGAGAAAGGATTCTCAGCAGCTTTAAATTGTTAAAAGTCATATTGATGACAAACAAGGATTTGCTCTCTGCTCCCCAGGAAATTCCCAGTTCTCAAACCTTTTTCACTCTTAAATCATCTTAAATATTGCTTTACTTACTGTGGTCCACCTATAACAATCCATGAACCAGCAGTGGGAGGAGAAGAGAGCTCGCAAGCTCAAGCCTCTTCCCTAAACACCAATGGGACTTACGTTTTGCTTGGTGGGAAAACAATTTGAAATTTTTTCTAACAAACTTACCATACAAATTACTTATTTATTATATCACTAATATTAATTTTGCTGTGTTACCATGATCATCTCTAACAAATTCACAGGCTACCTGTGGACTGTTGCCCACAGGCTGAGGAACACTGATCAAGAGGTGGATGAGAAAGCCAATGAAGAAGGAACCTACATTTATGCAACACCTTTACATTGCAAAATGTTCCAAAACACTATAGAAAATAAAGTTAATTTCAAGTGTAATCGGTACCAATAATGAATGTAAAGCAGCAGGGAATTTATATTAATTTAAAAAAATAATAATTTAGACATACAGCATGGTAACATGTCGCCCAATTTAAACCCTGGTATGCTTCAAATGGTGGGAGGAAACCAGAGCTCCACAGGCATGGGGAGAATGTTCAAACTCCTTACAGACAGCATAGGATTCGAACCCAAGTTCTGATCGCTGGCACTATAAAGGATAAGCCAACTGTGCCACCCAATTTGTAAACACTACTGAAATGAATGGTCAACACACACTGTTTCTGATGTTTATCATGGGACTAAGTTTGGTTGGGACATTCCTTCCATTTCTGAAGGATGCTCTGTGGCAGAGAGGGCCATGTTGTAATATCTCATTTGCAACACTGGAACTTGCTCACTAGAATGAGATGGTTTCAGGGGTAGGGCTTGTACCCACAGCCTTGTAATGGGCTTGAACCTTCCAACACTGTAGTGAGGGCCAGGTCCAGGCTCTGGACACTTGCTAAGCACAGCAACCATCATGAAATGGGCAAGAGACTGATGACTGTCAAGGAGGAAATATATGCCTTTTTCCTGGCCAAAGGAGGCAAAGCAAAATAAATACCATTTGTGATCTGCTGATTTATACAGACTACTTTAGAATATCCAAACTTTTGCCATGCTGATGTGGAAAGAATAATTTTGCACAGCACTACATCCTGAATATGCTGAGCCTAGAAATTGTCAGAATGATCGGCTTTTAACTGGCAAAAATAATCTGATTGGATGCCTGTGTAGCAGGCATCCCAGATGCGTTCATTAATATAAGTCTCTGCCGTGACGTCCCTGCAGTTGCAGCTTCGCCCGAGCTCTCGCAGAGCTCATCGATCGGTTCCCCGGGTTGCTGCTTGCTTGTAGCCAGGAGGTGTCTTGCATAGACCTTGGTCATCCCAGCCAGATACAAACTTTTCAGCTTTTCCAAGCCTGCTGTGAATGTTTTTCAGATCCTGACTATCAGGTAAATATGATGGCTGACTCGTTACTCGTTTGGATTGAATGACCTCAGTAGATGCCAGTAGGAAGATGTTGAAACAATGTAGTCAGAGCTCAAACTTGGCTGAAGCTTCGGGCGCTCACGAATTGATTTCAGATTTGTCCAGCCTCAGCAACTTGTCCATAGCGAGGGAAAAAACATTAAGCAATTAAAATTGATGCACTGTCAATTAACTTCAAAGATGAGAAGTTGTCAGAATGATAGGCTTTTAATTGCTTAAAACTGTATGTACATTCATGTTGCTTGGCCTGAGTTCAGAGCTCATAGTTATTAGGGAATTCCAAGGGGAGGAATCACTGGTACAGTCAGTACGGAGGTGGGCCAGCCATACATACTAAGATGGTAACCAATAGTAATACAGTCGTATCACCACAGCCTCCAAAAGCTCATTGGGAAAAAATTCCAGATAACTACTGTCTGGGTGATGGAAAGTTTTTTCATCTCTGGCCTCCATATCCAACCACTTATTTTGATACTGTCAGTCCCAAGTTCAAAACATCCAAGCCAGGGTAAATGTTATCCTTGCATCTGTGCTGTCAAGGCCCATAAACATTTTGTACATTTCAATGAGATCAACTCTTATTCTCCTAAACTCAAAGTTAGCTGGTCCTCAGCTGAGAAGGGAAATTGGCATTGTCTACACTCATAATATATCATTAATTATTTACAATGAATCCAGACCTGCCATTGATAAGGATATTTGTATTCTCATAACTCTCACATTAGTGCCGATCTTTTATTGGTTATCTGTAACTATTGTCAAACTAACATTGTTCTGCATTATAAAGCATCAATCAGTGTTGACTTATTGGCTCTCAATCATCCATGAATCTCTGTATTATTCAGAGGATAAAGAATTGTTCAAATCCTCCGAGATTGTGTTTCCATTAAAGACACAAGTACATGTAATTTGTTATTTTGGAGAGTTGGTTACAATATTTCTCAGAAGACGTTAATTGCCCCTATCAGACTTGTTTGCCTTGCTTAATTTTGTAAAGCAAGAACTGTCAAATTAATAATCAAACATCCTGTGATGATATAAAACTGTCTTGTTCATGGTAATGCTCTTAGGTTGCATGTGATTTAGCGCCTCCTTCTTAAAATCTTAAAGTTTCTTCAGTCTGGAATCCTAAATGGTGAAATAACCATGTGTTTCTTCACTCAGAGGTAGATCTAGCCTTGTTCAAACTGATGCTGGAAGTTCTCCACATACACAGAAAAATAATATGTGACAATTGCAGTAACAACAACACAGAAAAATCAGATCAGAAACAAATGCAACAAAACTCGAATGAAATAAGTCACTTGTCAACACCATATGTAATGTTTGAATCACATCTATTAAGAAACACTAATTAAAACAACATTAAATAAGTTATTTACAGAATGAATTTTTTCAACACAGCAAGATAAAGTCACATGTTTCTGAGTGAAATGCTCACTTATTCCACTAGGGAAGGTTCAGTTATTGTGTTATATTACCTTGGTGTCATTTTTTCTGCTTGCTAGGATGAATGGCTACTCACACAAAGGACAAACTTTCAATGGTAATGCAGCCTTTGACCAGCAAACACAGCCACCCCCAAAACATACAGGCATAGATACAACTCCAAAAAGAAGGAGCAGAGCAGTTAAAAATCAGCTCATGCCAGAACAGAGCAATTTTGTTCCCATTTCCTGATGCCTTAACTCCTTCTTTCGTTGTTAGTAGGTCGTGAAACTATTTCTAGCTCAGTACTTTTGACTGATCAAAACAGAGTGAAGGTCACTCCAAATTTAACCTTCAAGGTACTCCCACTTGTCCAAGTAACAGTTGCTTTCTTTCTCAGGGAAAAGCAGTTTCAGGGCACCATTAACTAATGTGCTGATCTGTGCTCTCTGTCCAATTTTAAATCCACAGCTATTGCAGAATGACTTTGGAAGCAAGATAATAATTTCAAATATTAAAGTCAAATGCTTAACTAAGTGGCAGAAATAAAATCCAAATCTGGGTTCCATGAAGTGCCTCCAAGTAGCGTCAGGTTGTGAGGCAGCAGGTGATGGTTGATATGCCTATGATTGGAGTTTATATCTGACAAATACCAGTTGCAGTTTACAGACTGGCAGCTGTCAGCTGGATGTACTGGATTGTCTGACATGAAGCCACCACCCAATCACTATGTGGGGCAAGGAGAATAAGGTGGAATGAGGGGCAGGGCAAGCAATCCTTGCTGAGAGGGGAAAGCACATGCTGGTATCATCATCCCACTGAAAGACGCGGCAGGAAATTGCAAGATATCTGACATATAGCTGAAGTCCTGACCCAATTGGAGCTCACTGTGATGGATCATGAACAACTTTGTATGATGTTGAATCTGAGGCAAAAAGTGACAGGGCTGTGTGTGTGTGTGTGTGTGTGTGTGTGTGTGTGTGTGTGTGTGTGTGTGTGTGTGTGTGTGTGTGTGTGTGTGTGTGTGTGCGTTCTTGTTCCAAAATCTGGAAATAAATCAAGGGGGTAAAGCAGTAAGTCAAGAGGAGTGTCTCAATCGATATATGCAAGGATTTACTCCGAGGATGAATGGACTTGGAACAATGAGTCACTTCCCAGGTCAAAAACAAAACATGGGCACCAATTAAGTGCAAAATGGTGAACAAGCATTGTTGTGAGTCAATATAATGTCCTGATTAGAAGAGAGGAATCATGACACATTTGGAATGCTTGAGGGAAAGTACTGAAAGTGCTGGCTTCATTCAAAAGAAAAGGCATGAAGAAAACATACTTTTCTGTTGCAGCATCGATTTTCTATCCCTACAGATTCTTCTATGGAATCATCCTCTAACCAGTCATTTCCCCTTCTTTCCATGCCTGTTGGTTGTGCTGTCTGGGTATCTCCAACTGACAAAAAGATAATGAATCTCCTTGCTAGTCCTGCAGATGGGTTTCCTTACACACTCATCTTCTCAAAAAATGCAGGAAAGTTTTACGTCATAAAGCAAGACCATCTTTGGCTGAAGAAACTTTTAGACCTGAATACTAATGGTACACAATCTAATAATTTGAAAACAAAATGGAATATGCTAGGACCCTTTAATGTTAAAGAAATACTGTCAAAGCATAATTAGCTGTAGATAATGATAGATAATCTGTTTTTAGTACTGTTAGATAAGGGAAAGATAATGGGATAAATGCAAATTGTTGATTATACCTTGCCTCTGTAATAACAACATAACATAACAATTACAGCACGGAAACAGGCCATTAGGCCCTTCTAGTCCGCACCGAACCAAACACCCCTTTCTAGTCCCACCTCCCTGCACAATGCCCATAACCCTCCATCTTCTTCTCATCCATATACCTGTCCAACCTTTTCTTAAATAATACAATTGACTCCGCCGCCACTATTTCTCCCGGAAGATCATTCCACACGGCTACCACTCTCTGAGTAAAGAAGTTTCCCCTCATGTTACCTCTAAACCTCTGCCCCTTAATTCTTAACTCATGTCCTCTTGTTTTAATCTTTCCTCCTCTTAACGGAAATAGTCTATCCACATCCATTCTGTCTATCCCTTTCATAATCTTAAATACTTCTATCAAATCCCCTCTCAACCTTCTACGCTCCAAAGAATAAAGACCCAATTTGTCCAATCTCTCCCCATACTCCAGATGCTTAAACCCAGGCAACATTCTGGTAAACCTTCTCTGCACTCTCTCCACTCTGTTTATATCCTTCCTATAATTAGGCGACCAGAACTGCACACAGAACTCCAAATTAGGCCGCACCAACGTCTTATACAATCTCAACATCACCTCCCAACTCCTATATTCCATGCAATGATTGATAAAGGCCAGCATACTAAAAGCCTTCTTCACCACCCTATTCACGTGAGTTTCTACTTTCAGGGAACGATGTACCGTTACTCCTAAATCTTTCTGCTCTTCTGTATTCCTCAATGCTCTCCCATTTACCACGTATGTCCTATTCTGATTCTTCTTACCAAAATGAAGCACCTCACACTTATCAGCATTAAATTCCATCTGCCATTTTTCAGCCCACTTTTCTAAGCAGCCCAAATCCCTCTGCAATCCTTGAAAACCTTCTTCATTATCCACTATTCCACCTATCTTAGTATCGTCTGCATATTTACTAATCCAATTCACCACCCCATCATCTAGATCATTAATGTATATAACGAACAACAATGGGCCCAATACAGATCCTTGAGGAACACCACTGGTCACCGGCCTCCAACCTGACAGACAATTATCCACCACCACTCTTTGGCCTCTCCCTTTCAGCCAATGTTCAATCCATTTGACTATCTTAAAATTTATACCTAAAGACTGCACCTTCCTAACTAACCTTCCATGTGGTACCTTATCGAAGGCCTTACTGAAGTCCATATAGACAACATCCACTGCGCTACCCTCATCCACATTCCTAGTCACCTCTTCAAAAAATTCAATCAGATTGGTCAAACATGACCTTCCTCCCACAAATCCATGTTGAGTGCTCCTGATCAGACCCTGTCTATCCAGATGTTTATAAGTACTATCTCTAAGAATTTTCTCCATTAATTTACCTACCACAGACGTCAAACTTACAGGCCGATAGTTGCCAGGCTTCCTCCTTGAACCCTTTTTAAATAACGGAACCACATGCGCAATGCGCCAATCCTCCGGCACTATCCCCATATCTAATGACATTTGGAAAATTACCGCCAGAGCCTCTGCTATTTCCTCCTTCACTTCTCTCAATGTCCTGGGGAAGATCCCGTCTGGTCCCGGAGACTTATCCACCTTTATATTCTTCAAAAGCCTTAAAACTACACCTTTTGTAATCTCTATATTCCCCATATTTACCCAATTTGCTTTTTTTATCTCACATCTCCCAATATCCTTCTCCTTAGTGAATACCGAAGAAAAGAAACTGTTCAATATCTCCCCCATTTCTCTAGGCTCCACACACAGTTTTCCGCTCTGATTTTCTAAGGGACCAATTTTGTCTCTAGCTTTCCTCTTACCATTAACATATTTGTAGAACTCTTTTGGATTAGTTTTCACCCTGCTTGCCATAGTTTTCTCGTACCTTCTTTTAGCTTTCCTAATTCCTCTCTTAAGATTCCTCTTACATTCAATGTATCTTTCAAACATCTCCTTAACTCCATGCTTCTTATATCTAATGTACGCCTCCCTTTTTCTTCGAACCAAGTTTCCAATATTCCTTGAAAACCACGGCTCTCTCAAACCTTTTGCCCCTCCTTTTAACCTAACAGGAACATAAAGCTTTTGCACTCTCAAAATCTGATCTTTAAAAGACTTCCATCTCTCTACTACATCCTGCCCATAAAACAAATTGTCCCAATGCACACCCTGCAAGTCCTTTCGCATCTCCTCAAATCTAGCTTTTCCCCAATCAAAAAACCTCAATCCTTGGCCCTGATTTCTCTCTTTCCATAATGACATTGAAGCTGATGGCATTATGATCACTGGACCCGAAGTGCTCGCCAACACTAACCTCCGTCACTTGACCCATCCCATTTGCCAACAGTAGATCTAACACTGCTCCTTCTCTGGTCGGCACCTCTACATATTGTTGTAAAAAACTATCTTGCACACAGTTCACAAACTCTAACCCATCCAGTCCTTTCACAGAATGTGTTTCCCAATCTATATGTGGAAAATTAAAATCTCCCATAATTACAACCCTGTGCTTATCACAAATATCTACTATCTCCCTACAGATTTGCTCCTCTAGGTCTCAGTCCCCTCTGGGTGGTCTATAATACACCCCTACAAGTGTAACCTCTCGTTTCCTACTCCTCAGTTCCACCCAAATAGCCTCCATGGATGTACCCTCTAATCTATCCTTCCTAGGCACCGCTGTAATATTTTCCCTGACAAGCAATGCAACCCCACCTCCTCTTGCCCCTCCGACTCTATCACACCTAAAACAACGAAACCCAGGGATATTCAGTTGCCAATCACATCCCTCCTGCAACCATGTCTCACTAATCGCTACCACATCATACTTCCAAGTATCAATCCACACCTTCAGCTCATCCACCTTTTTTACAATACTCCTGGCATTAAAATATATGAATTACAGGGATTTCCCAATTTTTAATCCCTGTTTTCCCTCATCTTTAAGAACAACATTATTTACTTTTCCTGCCAATTGCCCTTCATCTTCTTCCAGAGCATTTCCCTTCTCTATCACCTGCCCATCCATATTCAAATACTTACTACAAACTTTCTTTGTTTGCATTCTAACCTTCTCCTTACTGCTCTGTACTATTTTGTTCCCTCCCCCCAACCATTCTAGTTTAAAGGATCCTAAGTAGCCCTAGCAAATACCTCTGCCAGGATTCTGGTCCCCCTGGGATTTAAGTGTAACCCGTCCTTACTGTACAGGTCACATCTCCCCCAAAAAAGGTCCCAGTTATCCAGAAACTTAAAACCCTGCCCCTTACTCCACCCCTTCAGCCACATGTTAATCCTCCACCTCATTCTATTTCTATTCACACTGTCACGTGGCACAGGGAGTAGTCCAGAGATTACCCCCTTTGCGGTCCTTCTTTTTAACTCCCTACCTAACTGCCTGTACTCACTTTTTAGGACCTCTTCTCTAATTCTCCCTATGTCATTGGTACCTACATGTACCATGACCTCTGGCTCCTGTCCCTCCCACTTTAGGATATCCGGGACACGAGCAGCAACATCTCGGACCCTGGCACCAGGGAGGCAAACCACCATCCGGTTCTCCTTGCTGCGTACGCAGAATCCCCTATCCGTCCTCTTAACTATGGAGTCTCCTACCACAATTGCCCTCCTCTTCCTTTCCCTCCCTTTCTGAGCTACAGGGGCCGACCTCGTGCCGGAGGCACAGCCACTGTCACTCCCCCAAACCTTGATGTCCCCCTCAACAGTGCTCAAAAGAGGCGTATTTATTGCTGAGGGTTACATTCACAGGGCTCGTCTCTGGCACCTTATGTTCTTTTGTCCCTCTCCTAACAGTTACCTACCTTTCATCCTCCCCTGGCCCTGGCGTGACCACCTGGCTGTAACTCCTGTCTATGACTACCTCTGTTTCCCTAACCAGCCTGAGGTCATCGAGCTGCAGGAAAATATTGCCAATTTGGATATGAGTGTATTACTGAGGACAAATACATCTCTCAACTCGGTATAAAAATCTCAACAGTTTTATCTGAATATATTTGAACCTCAATGGCTCAATACGTTAAAGTCCCACATCCATACATTCAATGTTAAACACTATGTGACAAATACCAGAAGAGTACATAATAGCATTCCTGAGTATTTCCACATTAGCTGGACTTCCAAGACTTCTTAGTGGTTATTCATGCTGTTTGCTCTTTTTGTGCTAATTTAAGTTGTACCAAAAGGATGGGTTGCACCTGAACTTGAAAGGGACCAATATTCTTGCGGGCAAGTTTGATAGAACTGGTAGGGAGGGTTTAAACGTGCTAGGCAGATGATGGAGCAGTTGGTGAATTGGTAGGTGTAGAGCTCGTCGAAAGAACCAAAGACTTGTTGATCCAAACCAAGTCTTTTATTAGCAAAAGACAGGAGCTCTTCACAGGTGGCCGACCAGTCCGGAATGATCCTACCTGGCTAGGGACACAACCCTTTAAGACCCAGACAGTAGGCGTGGCTAAGCTCTCAGCCAATCGCTGTAAGCACAGACATTACATACTCTAGATACTGCAACTATATACATTGGTGATAGGTCTGTACTATCACATTCACCCCTTCTTGAAGAACTGACCCTGGGGTGGAAGGGCTGAAGAGGGAGAAGGGAAGGAAAAAAAAACGAGGGAGAGAATGAAAGGAAGGGGTAGGTTAAGGACTGTAGCTGTCAGGGGGTCTGACCATCCGGCATGACCGCTGTGGTGCTGGGATTGGGGTCGTTGGAGTAGTGTCGCCAGCGGGCTCGTCGGGTGCGACCGCTCCTTCGCTCAATTCCCCAGCTGTGTTGTCGGCAGGGTGGCCTGGGTCGTTGGGGTGCTGTTGGTCCTTCTGTTACGGCACGGGGCCTGGGGAATAAAGAGTTGGGGAAGATTGGGTTGGGGGGGTTGCTGGGCCTACCGCGTCCTGAGCTAGGTCCCGCACCAAAACAGTGTCCTCCCACCCGTCTGGGAACTCAATGTAGCCGTAATGCGGGTTTGCGTGGAGTAGAGTCACTCGGTCGACCAAGGGGTCGTTCTTTGAGTGCTGGACGTGGCGTCGCAAAAGGACGAGGCCATGCCGATACAGTGGTTCCTGATTCGGATTTCCTCGGGAAGAGGAACATCCTTTTGTGCGGGGTGGCATTTGTTGCGGTACATAGGAGGGAGCGGATGGAGTGTAAGGCACTAGTGAGAACCTCCTGCCAGTGAGAGGTGGGGAGACCTTTAGACCGGAGAGCCAGTGTAACTGCTCTCCAGATGGTGGCATTCTCCCTCTTGACCTGACCGTTACCACGTGGGTTATAGCTGGTGGTCCTGCTTGACGCGATACCACACTCAGAAGGTACTGTTGCAGCTCTGCGCTCATGAATGAGGACCCCTTATCACGGTGGATGGAATTGGGGTACCCGAAAATGGCGAAGATACTGTGAAGGGCCTGTATCACTGAGGTGGCAGTGGTGTCTGGGCAGGGCACAGCGAACGGGAAGCGGGAGTACTCATCGATGGCCGTAAGGATGTAGTTATTACGGTTGGTCGACGGTAAGGGTCCCTTAAAGTCTACGCTAAGACGCTTGAAGGGGCAGGTGGCTTTGATAACGTGGGAGTTCCCCGGACGGAAGAAGTGGGGCTTGCATTCAGCGCACACCGAACAGGCTCGGGTCATGGAGCGAATCTCCTTGACTGTGTAGGGTAGGTTGCGTGCCTTCACAAAGAGGGCAAACCTAGTGACCCCTGGATGACAGAGCACCTCATGGAGTTTCTGTAGTCTGTCCATCTGTACGCTGGCGCACGTCCCCCTGGAGAGCACGTCAGGCGGGTCGTTGAGCTTACCAGGCCGGTACAGGATATCATAGTTAAAGCTGGAGAGTTCGATTCTCCATCTGGCGATTTTGTCGTTTTTTTATCTTACCTCGCTGGGTGTTGCTGAACGTGAAGAAGACCGCGCGTTGATCAGTCAACAGTGTAAAGCGCCTCCCAGCGAGGTAATGTCTCCAACGACGCACCGCTTCAACTATGGCCTGGGCCTCCTTCTCGACCGAGGAGTGTCTACTCTCTGGACCCTGGAGGGTTCTGGAGAAGAAGGCTACAGGCCGACCGGCCTGGTTCAAGGTGGCTGCCAGGGCGGTCGGATGCATCGCTCTCGACTTGAAACGGGACAGACTCATTGATCGCGTGCAGCGTTGCAGCGGCGATGTCAGATTTGATTCGATCGAAAGCCACTCTGGCTTCGGTCGAGAGGGGAAAGGAGGTGGTCTTGATAAGAGGACGCGCCTTGTCAGTGTAGTGTGGAACCCATTGGACGTAATATGAGAAAAAGCCCAGGCAGCGTTTGAGCGCTTTCTGGGTATGGGGGTGGGGGGGGGGGGATAAGTCCATTAGGGGATGCATGCGGTCAGGATCTGGCATCACTACCCTGTTCTCCACCACGCAACCTAGAATCGCGAGTCATGTGGTCCGGAAGACACACTTGTCAAAATTGTAGGTCAGGTTCAGCCGACCGGCAGTTTGAAGAAATTTGTCTAGGTTGGCGTCGTGGTCCTGCGTGTTGTGGCCGCAGATGGTGACATTGTCCAGATACGGGAAGATAGCGGTTAGCCCGTTCTGGTCCACCATCCGGACCATTTCCCGCTGGAAGACCGCAACACCATTCGTAACCCCGAATGGTACCCTGAGAAATTGATACAGCCGCCCATTCGCTTTGAAGGCCATGAATGGTCGGTCCTCACAGCAGATCGGGAGCTGGTGGTAGGCCGAATGTAGGTCAATGGTGGAGAATATGCGGTATTGGGCGATTTGGTTCACCACATCCGTGATGCGTGGCAGGGGGTACGCATCCAGGAGCGTGAAGCGGTTAATAGTCTGGCTATAGTCGACCACCATCCATAGCTTTTCCCCGTTCTTGACAACCACCACCTGGGCTCTCCAGGTACTTGAACTGGGTTCGATGATGCCCTCATCCAGCAATCTACGCACCTCACTCCTAACGAATTGCCTGTTTTCATAACTATATTGCCGACTTTTGGTGGCCACAGGCTTCCAGCCAGGGGTGAGGTTTGCGAAGAGTGCTGGCGGGGCAATCCGGAGTGTGGACCGCAGGAGTGGCCCCAGGGCATGGAGGCGGGTTGCTCGGGTGCTTCAGGGGTGGGGCGATGGCAGACCGAGAGGGGAGTGTGGGGTCCCCCAAAGTGTAGGGACACCATTCGAAACTGACACTGAAAGTCTAATCCCAGCAACACTGGGGCGCACAATTGGGGAAGGATGAATAATTTGAAGTGGGTGACCGTTACGTCCTGTACTTCCAGCGTGGTGATGCAATACCCCTTTATCCCAGTCGAGTGTGACCTCGTTGCTAATGAGATCCTCTGGGTAGTGGGGATAATGTCAAGTCCGCAATGGAGGGCCAGATCTGGTCAGATAAAACTGTCAGTTGACCCGGAGTCAAATAAGCAATTGGTGTAGTGTCCGTGAACTTTAATCAGATGCATTGCTTTAGTGAGAGGATGAGAGCATTGCTGACTTAGTGTTATAGAAGCAGCCACTGATCCTGTTGACAGGGGAGTTCTGCATGTTGACGTCACGCAACGGGATGACATCATAGACGCAGTCAGCGCTGGAGGAGCAGATTGGAGGTACTCCCGGAGGTGCTGTTGTGGCGGCGTTGGCGGATGAACGGTAAGTAGTGGGGGTTGTTGCTCGCGGTTGGCGGTGGGTAGGTCATCGGTCACGGCGGTCGGGCTCCAGCGGTCGTCAGCGATGGACGCTAGGGCGAGTACCTGGTTGGCCGCAGCAGGTCCCCAGTCAGTTGCGGTGGTCGCACTGGCGGCGGCGTGGGCATCGGCAGCAGGGGAGCGGGCAGCGGTAGTGGTAGTGTCGTCTCCGGGGGTGGCTGTGGCGGTGGCAGCGGCAGCAGCAGTGGTAGCGTCGGCCTCGGGGGTGGTCATGGAAGTGGCAATAGCAGGCTTTACAGTCGGGACTGAGGCCGGGTCAAGTGTTCCGCATGGGGGCAAGAGGCAGACCAACATCATGGCTGCGAGGGTGGGCTGCCCCTTCCGGGTTCGGCGTCTCCGTGATGTCAGGCGTTGCTGTGCAGGGGAGCCCTCGCTCTCATTGGACGAGAGCTCTGGGGAAGAAGAGTTTGAATGGGATAGTGACGGTTGGGCTTCACACGAGGCACTGTGTTTGCCGGTGGCCATTTTAGACCTACAGACTGCAGCAAAGTGGCCATTTTTAAGGCATTTCTGGCACCTGGCTTTTCTTGCTGGGCACTGGGACCTGCTGTGCTTTTCCCTCCCGCAGAAATAACATTTTGGGTTCGCAGGGGGCAGTGTAGCAGCAGCCGACAGGCCGTCAGTATATTGGAGGGTGGTAGGGTAGAAGGGCACTCTACTCACATCAGAACGTGGGGTCCAGTCCCTAGAGAACTCGTGTGACTTTAAGGCTGCATCCTCCATTGTGATTGCAATCCGGGCCACGACCTCTAGTTTTTCTACCCCTTGTTCGAGCAAGCGCAGCCTCACTTCGTTCGATTGGAGCCCGGCCACATAGACATCCCAGACGAGATCATTTGTGATCTCGGCAGCAGTTTTGTCCACACAGTTAGTCCTTGTCCAATGCCTTTACTACTTGTAAATATGCTCTGCTGGACTCGCCGGGCTGTTGCTTCCTCAACGCAAGCACGAGCTGGGCATGAACTCTGTTCATTGGTTGATCGTACAGTTCTTTCAGTACCTTTATGGCTGCGGTGTAAATGGTCTCATCCTGGATGTTCTTGTAGACTCTCAAGGACACCATAGACAGCAATGCTGTTAGACGCTGGTTATCCTCCTCCACCTCAATGAGCCTTAGGAAGTTTTCAAAGTTCAACAGCCAGAACTTAAAGGCTTTGAAGGCTGTAGCTGACTGTGGGTCGATGTCAAGTTTTTCTGGCCGAGTCAGACGCTCCATCCTTTTTTAAAAAAATTCTTTTTGCTAATAAAATTGTAGAGCTCGTCGAAAGAACCAAAGACTTGTTGATCCAAACCAAGGCTTTTATTAGCAAAATACAGGAGCTCTTCACAGGTGGACGACCAGTCCGGAATGATCCGACCTGGCTAGGGACACAACCCTTTAAGGCCCAGACAGTAGGCGTGGCTAAGCTCTCAGCCAATCGCTGTAAGCACAGTCATTACATACTCTCGATACTGTAACTTTCTACATTGGTGATAGGTCTGTACTATCACAGCAGGTGCTATGTGTAGTGAGTCCATGAGGAAGGACAGACAGTAGATGGAACAAAAATGCAATCAATTAGATGGGTTGAAATGTGTGTACTTTAATGCAAAAAGTATGAAAAACAGTGCAGATGAAAGATCATGATCAATGATGTTGTGGCCATTATAGGAGACTTGGCTGACTCGGGAGCTGGAATGGCTGCTGAATGTGCCAGACTTTAGATGTTTCAAAAAGAACAGGGAGGAATGGAAAAGAGTTGGGGGAGTGGCAGGGATACAATCTTGCTGCTGAAAATGGATATGTAGTGGATGGATTGTCTACCGAGTCAGTGTGGGTGGAAGTCAGGAACAGGAAGGGGGCAATAACCAACTAGATTGGGTGTATATTATCGACCCCCCCCCTAAGTAACAGAGAATTGGGGAACAGATAGGAAGGCAGATTCCAAAATATGCAAAAATAATAAGGTTGTAGTGATGGGTAATTTTAACTTTCTGAACATTGATTTGCACCATCTTAGAGTGAAGGCTTCAGATAAAGTAGAATTTGTTACATATGTTAAGGAAGGTTTTCTGACACAATATGTAGAAAGGCCAGCAAGAGGAGAGGTTATACTTGTCATAGTATTGGGAAATGAACCAGGTCATGCATCAAATCTCTCAATGGTCAAACATTTCAGACAAAGTGATCACAACTCCCGTTCCTTTTCCAAAGTGCTGGAGTGGAGCATGAATAAACAATTTGGGAAAACATTTAATTGGGTTGCGGGAAAATATGATGCTTGAGCTTGAGAGTATAAATTGGTTGCAGATGTACTTTGGGAAATAATATGTGGCAAGAGTTCAGGGAACATTTGTATGGCACGCTGCACAATTATGTTCCTTTGAGGCAGGGAAAGGATGGTAAGAAAGAACCACAGTGTACAAGGGATGTAGAAAATCTAATTAGGAAGAAAAGAAATGCTTATGAGAGGTTTAGGAGGATAAGGACAGATAGAGCTCCAAAGAATTACAAGATTGCCTGGAAAGATCTTAAGAAAGGACGGGAAAACTAGAAGGGGCCATGAGAAGATCTTGGCGAGCAGGATTAAGGAAAGCCCCAAGGCATCCCCAAGAGGGTGAGTCATGTGAAGATAGGACCAATCAGCAGTGATAGTGGAAATGTGTGCATAGAGTCGGATTAGGTAGTTGAAGTCCTTGATGAATACTTTGCTTCAGTATTCACCAGAACAAAGGACATTGAGAATTGCGAGGATGACTTAAAGTGGACTGAAATGCTTGAGCACATTGACAGTAAGAAAGAGAATGAAGTTAGATAAGTTGCCAGGACCAGACAGGATTTATCCAAGGCTACTGTGGGAAGCAAGGGGAGGAGATTGCTGAGCCACTGGCAATGATCTTCCCATTGAGTTTTACTTCAGAGGTGGGATAGCTGTAGAAAAATATCCTGAGAGACAGGATTTACAAGCATTGAGAGAGGCATAATCTGATTGGCAATAGTCACCTTGGCTTCGACAGTAGAAGGTCTTATCTCACGAGACTGATTGAATTCTCTGAGGATGTAACAAGGAACTTGATGAAGGTGGAATGGTGGATCTAGTGTATATGGATGTCAGTAGGGTATTTGATGCTTCCCCAGACAAAACTCATTCTGAAAGCAAGGCATGGAATCCAAGGTGGCCCTGCTTTCTGGATACAGAATTGGATTGTCCAGAGAAGACAATTGTAGATGGTTCATATTCTGCATGGAGGTCAATGACCAGTGTTGTTCTACAGGGATCTGTTTTGGGACCCCTCCACTTTGTTATTTATATAAATTACTTGGATGAGGAAGTGGAAGGTTGGGTTAGTAAGTTTGTGGATGACACAGAGGCTGGTGGTGTTGTTGATAGCCTGGAGATTTGCTGGAGGCTACAGAGAGGCATTGGCTGAGAAGTGGTAGATGGAGCTTAACTTAGAAAAGTGAGAAGTAGTTCATTTTGGTAGGTCAAATGTGAAGGCAGAATATAATGTTAATAGGAGGACTGTGAGTAGAGTGGATGAACTTAAAGATCTTGGGATCTGTGTCCAGAGGATACTCAAAGCAGCTGCCCAGGTTGATAGTGTTATTAAGAAGGCGTATAGTGTGTTGGTCTTCATCAACCTTTGGATTGAGTTCAAGAGCTATGAGGTAATGTTACAGCTATACAAGACCTTAGTTGGACCCCACTTGGAATATTGTGTTTAGTTCTGGTCAACTTACTACAGGGAAGATGTGAATACTAAAGAGGGGGTGTAGAGGAGATTTACAAGGATATTTCATCATGGCTTGGAGAGTATGCCTTATGAGGATAGGTTGAGCAAACTTGGCCTTTTCTCCTTGGATCAATTGAGGATAAAGGGTGACCTAATGGAGGTGTACCAGATGATGAGAGGCATTGATTGTACGGATGGCAAGAAGGAGGCGGCGGCCCCGGCCTCGGCTGAGGGTAGGCGGCGGCGGCCCTAATCCGGGCAGGAGCAAGAGGGAGGCGGCGGCCCCGGCCTCGGTCGAGTGAGGCAGGCGGAGGCCCCGATCCGGGCAGAGAGTTGGAGGCAGTGGCCCCAGTCCGGGCACAGGGAGAGCAGCGGTGGCCCCGGCCCCGGTCCGGGCAGAGGGTAGGCGGCGGCGGCCCCAATCCGGGCAGGAGCAAGAGGGAGGCAGCAGCCCCGGCCTCGGTCGAGTGAGGCAGGCGGAGGCCTCGGTCTGGGCAGAGAGTTGGAGGCGGCGGCCCCAGTCAGGGCACAGGGAGAGCAGCGGCGGCCTCGGCCCCGGTCCGGGCAGTATGGACCGACCTAAGAGGGGAGGCAGACCCCTCCAGCCCGGGTAAGAAACCTGCATAGGAGAAGGCCACTCCGATATAAAACCTACGACCCAAGGACTTCGCTGCCACGTCCCAGCTTGCTTGGCCACGGCACTCGAACCATGGGTGTAAAGGGTGGGGCCAGTACTGCGCGCACTGCACTCCACCTAAAAGCTCCTTTGCGCAGGCCCAAGGACAGGTCCACGTCCTCCCCCTCCACGTCCTCCCCCTCCACGTCCTCCCCCTCCACGTCCTCCCCCTCCACGTCCTCCCCCTCCACGTCCTCCCCCTCAAAAGATGCTCACAAACTCAAGCTAGCATGCTGGAACATCAGAACCATGCTAGACAAGGCTGACTCCCACCGACCTGAACGTCGGTCTGCCCTCATTGCACATGAACTCCTCAGACATAGCCGCTCTCAGTGAAGTCCGCCTGGCAGATGTAGGCAGCCTCCAAGAACGCGGCGCGGGCTACACACTCTACTGGTCTGGCAAGCCTTCGGACGAATGACCACTATCTGGTGTAGGCTTCATGGTCAAGAACTTCATTGCCTCCAAACTCGAAAACCTTCCGACAGGCCTCTCGGACCGAATCATGTCCATCCGACTCCCCCTTCAAAACAAGCGTTGCATCACCCTCATCAGTGTCTATGCTCCAACCCTCCAGGCAGAACCAGCAGAAAAGGACAAGTTCTACACTGACCTGCGCAACCTCATCCAACGCACCCCTACAGCCGACAAGGTTGTCATCCTTGGCGATTTCAATGCTCGCGTCGGCAAAGACTCAGAAACCTGGCCAGGAATCCTGGGCAAGCATGGCGTCGGCAAGTGCAACAACAATGGGCGCCTCCTGTTGGAGCTCTGCGCAGAACAGCGGCTTGTCATTACAAACACCCTTTTTCAGCAGAGGGACAGCCTTAAGACTACCTGGATGCAAACACTGGCACCTCCTGGACTACATCCTGGTGCGAGAGAGTGACAAACGAGATGTGCTCCACACCAGGGTCATGCCCAGCGCGGAATGCCACACTGACTACCGGCTGGTTCGCTGCAAGTCAACCTTCACTTCAAGCCAAAGCCCAGGAACGGTAAATCCCCCAGAAAGAGGTTCAATGTTAGAAACCTGCAGTCAGACGAAGCGAGAGGAAACTTCCAGGCAAACCTCAAAGCAAAGCTTGACGAAGCAATCCGCCTCACGGACCCGTTCCCTGAAACCCTCTGGGATCAGTTGAAGACTACCATACTGCAATTCACTGAAGAGGTACTGGGATTCTCCTCCAGGAAAAACAAGGACTGGTTCGACGAAAACAGCCAGGAAATCCAGGAGCTGCTGGCAAAGAAGCGAGCTGCCCACCAGGCTCACCTTACAAAGCCGTCCTGTCCAGAGAAGAAACAAGCCTTCCGTCGCGCATGCAGCCATCTTCATCGCAAACTCCGGGAGATCCAAAATGAGTGGTGGACTAGCCTCGCCAAGCGAACCCAACTCAGCGCAGACATTGGCGACTTCAGGGGTTTCTACGAGGCTCTAAATGCTGTGTACGGCCCCTCACCCCAAGTCCAAAGCCCGCTGCGCAGCTCAGACGGCAAAGTCCTTCTCAGCGACAAGATCACCATCCTCAACCGATGGTCAGAACACTTCCAATCTCTTTTCAGTGCCAACCGCTCAGTCCAAGATTCCGCCCTGCTCCAGCTCCATCAACAGCCCCTAAGGCTAGAGCTGGATGAGGTCCTCACCCAGGATGAGACATATAAGGCAATCGAACAACTGAAAAGTGGCAAAGCAGCAGGTACGGATGGAATCCCCCCAGAGGTCTGGAAGGCTGGCGGCAAAACTCTGCATGTCAAACTGCATGAGTTTTTCAAGCTTTGTTGGGACCAAGGAAAACTGCCTCAGTACCTTCGTGATGCCACCATCATCACCCTGTACAAAAACAAAGGCAAGAAATCAGACTGCTCAAATTACAGGGGAATTTCGCTGCTCTCCATTGCAGGCAAAATCTTCGCTAGGATTCTCCTAAATAGAATAATACCTAGTGTCGCTGAGAATATTCTCCCAGAATCACAGTGCGGCTTTCGCGCAAACAGAGGAACTACTGACATGGTCTTTGCTCTCAGACAGCTCCAAGAAAAGTGCAGAGAACAAAACAAAGGACTCTACATCACCTTTGTTGACCTCACCAAAGCCTTCAACACCGTGAGCAGGAAAGGGCTTTGGCAAATACTAGAGAGCATCGGATGCCCCCCAAAGTTCCTCAACATGATTATCCAACTGCACGAAAACCAACAAGGTCGGGTCAGATACAGCAATGAGCTCTCTGAACCCTTCTCCATTAACAATGGCGTGAAGCAAGGCTGTGTTCTCGCACCAATCTTCTTCAGCATGATGCTGAACCAAGCCATGAAAGACCTCAACAATGAAGATGCTGTTTACATCCGGTACCGCACGGATGGCAGTCTCTTCAATCTGAGGCGCCTGCAAGCTCACACCAAGACACAAGAGAAACTTGTCCGTGAACTACTCTTTGCAGATGATGCCGCTTTAGTTGCCCATTCAGAGCCAGCTCTTCAGCGCTTGACGTCCTGTTTTGCGGAAACTGCCAAAATGTTTGGCCTGGAAGTCAGCCTGAAGAAAACTGAGGTCCTCCATCTGCAAGCTCCCCACCATGACTACCAGCCCCCCCCACATCTCCATTGGGCACACAAAACTCAAAACGGTCAACCAGTTTACCTATCTCGGCTGCACCATTTCATCAGATGCAAGGATCGACAATGAGATAGACAACAGACTCGCCAAGGCAAATAGCGCCTTTGGAAGACTATACAAAAGAATCTGGAAAAACAACCAACTGAAAAACCTCACAAAGATAAGCGTATACAGAGCCGTTGTCATACCCACACACCTGTTCGGCTCCGAATCATGGGTCCTCTACCGGCATCACCTACGGCTCCTAGAACGCTTCCACCAGCGTTGTCTCCGCTCCATCCTCAACATTCATTGGAGCGCTTTCATCCCTAATGTCGAAGTACTCGAGATGGCAGAGGTCGACAGCATCGAGTCCACGCTGCTGAAGATCCAGCTGCGCTGGGTGGGTCACGTCTCTAGAATGGAGGACCATCGCCTTCCCAAGATCGTGTTATATGGCGAGCTCTCCACTGGCCACCGTGACAGAGGTGCACCAAAGAAAAGGTACAAGGACTGCCTAAAGAAATCTCTTGGTGCCTGCCACATTGACCACTGCCAGTGGGCTGATATCGCCTCAAACCGTGCATCTTGGCGCCTCACAGTTTGGCGGGCAGCAACGTCCTTTGAAGAAGACCGCAGAGCCCACCTCACTGACAAAAGGCAAAGGAGGAAAAACCCAACACCCAACCCCAACCAACCAATTTTCCCCTGCAACCGCTGCAACCGTGTCTGCCTGTCCCGCATCGGACTTGTCAGCCACAAACGAGCCTGCAGCCTACGTGGACATTTACCCCCTCCATAAATCTTCGTCCGCGAAGCCAAGCCAAAGAAGTTGAATGGAATTCTTTCTGTAAATGACATTTTCAAATATACACAGCTGTTGCAGAAACTGTGGATAATGGGGCTGACTTACACCGGCGGTGCCTGTGAGCAGCAAAGTTGGAAGTAAGTAAATCATGACAGTACTAGCTTGGCTTGTGTTCTCCAAAGGTTGCATCTATTTAAATTTAATTACATGAAATAAATCACATCAGAATACAGTGTCAGAGCCTAAAGTATTTTTTTAAAATTAGCAAACTTGAAAAACCTCTTTGTGATGTGAAAAGCACAAGTGTGAAGATTAGTAGGAGTGTCCTAAATACTCAAGAGTTGCTTTAAAAATGCTCAATGATCATTGTGTTGGTTTAGACACAGCAACCATAATGAACAATTGTATAACACCTTCAAAATCTCAAGACACTGCATGCAAAAAATTATGGCATGTAACAACAGCTGAGAATAAAAGGCCAGTTTGGTCAAAAGGGTATATTTTCAAGAGCATCCTAGAGGAGGAGAGATGGTCAGAGAGAACTCAGTGGGGAATTGCAGAGCTCCAAACTTGGGTTACATAGGGCACAATCACGGGTGGTGGGAGAGGTGTAATTCAAGTGGTCACACAAGCCATTGCAGTTTTTCTGGAGCTCTGCAGGATTGGATGGTTGCAGGGATAAGAGCAGTAGCTGGAAATTTATTTGTACAAGCACCACAGTTATATTGCGCTATTTTGGCTTGTAAATCACAAAAACTAAGACACATACATGGTGCACAAAATAGTGCCCAAAGATCAAAATGTAGTGTATCAAGGCCACTTGTGTGGGATGCACAATGAGTCATTAATGAACAACATTTGTTTGGAAGGTCAAATGTGAAGGCAGAGTATATAGTTAATCAGAATCAGATTTATTGTCAGAGTTCATACATGACATCACATACGATTCTGAGATTTTTTTTCTGTGGGCGTGGCAGAATTACCACTTATTGGTGGTACAAAAAGGTAAACAGATAATGAATGTAAACAAACCAACTGTGCAATACAGAGAGAATAAAAATAAATCAATAAAGTGCACAAGTAAGAGTCCTTAAATAAGTCCCTGATTGAGTTTATTGTTGAGGAGTTTGATGGCGGAGGGGTAGCAGTTATTCCTGAACCTGGTGATGCAAGTCTTTTGGAACATGGGACAAAACTGGAGCACCCAGAGGAAACACCTGTGACGGGGAGAACATGCAAACTCTTTACAGACAGCGGAGGACTTGAACCTGGGTCACTGTTACACTAATCATGCCACCTCAAATTGCTTCCTTTACCACAAATGCTGCCTAACCTGCTGATTGTCTCCAGCATTTTCTGTTTTTATCTTAAATTCTCCAGTTCCTACAAAACCATAACATTCCAAAAATAAAATTTATTTCCCTTTTACTTTTTACTGTTAGAAATTAAATATAATTTTGATAAGTCAAATGTGTTACAAGTTCAACCGTAGTTTTTATAGAAAAGGAAAAGGTTTGTATGTTGAAGTAAATTATTCAGATTTTGAAGTGATACCATTAAAGGTACTTGATTAAAGCGCACTGAGGTTCTGGAATAATTTGTATTTTAGTTTCTAAATTCCCCAAGTGTTAAATTGTTTTGCTTATTTCATTTTGGTTAATTGACCACAAATAAAGCATCTTCTTCATCTGTAAGAATTTCCAAATCAAGTTACTGATAAAAATCAGAATGAATTGAAAATGAGTTGAATTTTTCTTGACTTAATACTCTCCATACTCAATGTCCCCACAAGCTTTCATCATGTCAGGAGCTACAAAGGAGCAGCAGAAAATAAAAGTAGAGCAGGCACACAGCAGAGTGGCCATTGTGGGACCGACCATTGTGTGAGTGGCTCAGTGTAGGAGTGGGAATTTGAGGCTTTGGTTCGCGAGGCTTCGACAAGTAGAGACTGAAGAGAAGGTGCAGAAGTTGAAGCAATGTAAGGACAGGGGGGTTTTCTAACATTTTTCAATTTCATAGAAATGGAAATGACAGCCAAAGCAGAGGAATGCTCCTCTTGCTGAATGTAGATTGTCAGGGAATCTAACACTATCCCTGATAACTTCATCTGCGAGATGTTTATCCAACTGCAGCTCCTTATAAACTGAGTTAGGGAACTAGAGGTGGAATTGGATGAACTTTGGATCATTTTGGAGGCTGAAGCAGTGATAGACAGGAGTTACAGGGGCACTATCACACCAAGGAGGCAGAGAGAAGGTAGCTAGGTGTCAATCAGGAGAGGGAAAATGAACAGGCAGTCAGTGCAGGGCACCCCTGTGGCCATTCCCCTCAATAACATTTACACCATCTTGAATACTGTCGGGGGGTGGGGGGGGAAATGACTGACCAGGGACAAACCATGGGGGTCAGGTCTCTGACACCAAGTCTGGTCTTGTGGCAACCATGAGAAAGAAAACAACAGAAGAAAGGTAGAAAGCAACTACCTAACAACACCAACAAATTTCCACCAAAAGATCAATGTGAAGTGCACCAAGATGGTGGAGGAAAAGTTTGGAGAATTCAATGAAGTAGAAGAAAGTTGGGATAACTACATAGAACGATTTAACTACTACTGTGTAGCTCACAATATTGTGGAAGGTCCAGTAAACCACAAATGTGTCCTTTTCCTCAGTATAGTAGGCAGCAAAATACTTTACCTCCTTAAGACCTTGCTGACCCCAGAGGACCCAGAGACAAAGACATTCAACGAATTATGCACAGCTCTAAGGAACCATTTAAGTCCCAAATCACCAGTTATGGCAGAAAGGCAACAATTCTCTGAAAGGAGACAAGGACCAGGAGAAACAGTAAGTGAATACCTGGCGTTGTTGTGCAAACTGGTGGAGCACTGTCATTTCGAGCAGTGTATAAATCGGTCACTGCGAGACAGATTAGTGATGGGATGGGCAAATAGCCAAGCAAGGCAAAAATTATTAGGAATGGATCAAGACGTTACATTACGGATTGCATACAGAACTACCTGCAGCTCTGAAATGACAGATAAAAACTTGGACGTGGGTCAACAAGACATACTGGTCAGGAGGTCTCCCAGCTAACAATGTTTCCGATGTGGGAAATACAACCACTGACAAGAAAACTGTTTCTTCAAAAATTCTAAATGCAACCATTGCAAAACAGAAGGACATATCAAAGCTAAATGTCTGCTTTTTAAGGCTCAGGTGGCCTGCAAATAGGCAAACAGGCAGCTAGAGTCCAAACAATAGCAGAGAGAGGCAACCTAGCAATGATGATGATAACAGCCCAACGGCTAACCTTCAAGCTCCTGAAATTTCAGCTCCTGAGATAATACACATATGAGGAATACAAAGGAAACACAGTGATCTTCAATACAGCCAAAATTAAACAGACACCCACTGAAGATGGAGTTA